>NW_028246852.1:0-115003 GCF_964263255.1 Lissotriton vulgaris
TGTCTCTCTTTTTCCTCCTCCGGGGTTTCTTTGTGTAGAGTTTTTATGAAGGGGCGACAGGCACACTGCAGTTTGGGGTGGCTTCTTAGTCAGCAGGGGTGCAGGGTGGGGGGTGTTGTAACGGGTTGTTGGTTGGGGGTGGAGGGGGGGGTTGTTTATTGTTTTTGTTTTTTCTCACATGGTACAATCTCTTTCGCTATTATCCTTGTGTTTCTTGGGTCTCGAGGGGGGGGCTCGGGGGAGGTGCTGGGACGGGGGGGTCATTTGAAACTGTTGTCTTGGAACGTTAATGGTCTGGGTGACAAGATTAAACGTGGTGTTGTACTTCAATCTATTAGACGTCATTCCCCTGATATAGTCCTGCTACAGGAGACCCATTTGATAGGGAACGCTTGTAAGGCTCTCAATAGACGAGGATATCGGTTGGCAGCACACGCTGGGTTCATATCTGGCTCCAGAGGAGTCGGCATAATGGTTAAATCCTCTTTACCCCTTGAAATTGATGAAGTCGCCCTCGACGATAGGGGTCGTTATGCTGCTGTTTTCTGGACGGTGGGAGGGGAAGATGCTTACAATTGTTTTCTGTCTATATTCCCCCGGGGCTTCAGGCTACCACATATGCTGATCTAGGAAGAACTCTCTTAGGGCTTCCGGATGGTATTCTTATACTGGGTGGGGATTTCAATTCGGTGGTGTCGGTGAGTGTGACCGGCTACCCCCCAGGGTCCTGCCGGCGTCTCAGCTGTGGCTGCCTGAGTTGCTTGAGACTCTCGGGTTGGTGGATGTCTGGCGGATGTTGAACCCAAGCAAACGCAATACACGTTCCACTCTGGAGCCCACGGCAGCCTCTCGAGGATTGACTATTTTTCTGATTTTGGCTGCCCCACACCCCCTTGGTGCGTGGGGTTCGTCATCTTCCTAGGAGGGCCATTTCTGATCATTCCCCCTTGATCCTTGAGGTTTCGGTGGGTTACTTTGGTGGGAGCAGGATTCCCCCTATTCATCCTTGGCATTTTGGGAACCCCAAGCTCCGTTCTGAACTTCTCAAAGCTATTGAATGTTATTTCAATGAGAATGAGGGATCCGTCTCTTCCCCTATTTCCTTGTGGAAGGCCTTCAAGACTGTAGTACGGGGTTCTGCACTGTCCTTCATTGCTGCTGATAAGAAGGCCAAGAGGGAAAACTTGTTGCTCCTTGAGGCCGAGATTACCTCGCTCGAGAGTGACTTGGGTGGTGACGATACCCCTGCAATCGTGCACTCCTTAGCGCTGAAACAGGCTGACTAAAGGGCCCTGGTGACCGATGCCGCTAAGGTTATGCACAGGACTCAACTGGGCAGACTCTATGATGTGGGAGATAAGGCTAGTAAGCTACTCGCATGGTTGGATAAGTCTGAGAGAATGAGTTGTGTGGTGCCAGTGATCACCCTTGTGACTGGGGAATGCGTGTCTGACCCAGGTGAGATTGTTGAATGCTTTGTGGACCATTTTCAGACGGTGTATCGATCGGTGAGTGATAGAGACGAGTCTGACTCCCGCTTGCTTTTGCGTGATATTGCGCTGCCCTGTGTGTCGGACGAGGATAGGTCCGCTTTGGATGCACCTTTAACGGTAGATGAGGTTGCTATCGCTATACGATCCCTTCGTTCGGGTAAGACTATGGGGCCGAATGGTTTACCCATTGAGCTCTACAAGTTACGACCTGATAAGATGGCGACCCATCTGCGCAGTATGTTTATGGATGCCTTTGAGGCTGGTCTCCTTCCCCTTGATCAGCGTTTGGCTACTATAGTCGTCATCTACAAGGATGGTAAGCCTCGCGACCAATGCACTTCTTATCGCCCCATTTCTTTGCTCAACGCTGAGCCTAAGATCCTGGCTAAAGTGCTAGCGAATCGCTTGCTAACGGTGATCTGTGACCTGATCCATCCTGATCAGTCCAGTTTCATTCCTCATCGGAATACGGCGCTTAATCTTCGTAGACTCCACAGAGTTCTCCCGAGGGCTGGGACGCTGACCGAACCCGCCATCTTGGCCTCGCTGGATGCCACTATAGCCTTCGACACTATCGAGTGGCCTTATTTGTGGGCGGCCCTTTCGAAGTTTGGTTTTGGTCCTAACTTTATTGCGTGGGTGCAGCTCCTGTATGAATGTCCATTGGCCCAGGTGGTTGTTAATGGCAGAGTCTCTGGATCGTTCCTGCTTGGGCGTGGCACCCGCCAGGGTTGCCCGCTCTCCCCCCTCCTCTTTGCTTTGGCATTGGAACCGCTGGTGGCGTGGCTCCGGTGGGAGCCCTCGATTAAGGGGATCCGGTGGGCCCCGGATCTCGAGGATCGCGTGCTCTTTGATGTCCTCACCTCCTTTGGGAAGAACTCGGGGCTCGTCATCAACTGGAATAAATCATGTATTCATGTTATAGCGGGGAGCTGCCTCCGCTGCCCCGTAGATTCCCGATCCAGGTGGCGGAGACTGGGTTCAAATACCTGGGAATTTTCATTTCCCTGGACCCCTCTGTACGTTACGACCGCAATTTATATGTCCCTCTTCGACGCCTTAAACTGGACGTCCAGCGGTGGCGCGGCTTGCCCTTGTCCCCACTGGGGCGTGCAGCTCTTTTTAAAATGATGTCCCTCCCTAGATTTTTATATTCCCTGCAGAATTTTTTCGATCCTGTTCCCTCTAGTTATTTTCGTGAGGTCGAGGGGCTCCAGAGGCAATTGATTTGGGACGGATGGGCTCGTATCTCCTTATCTAAACTCACTCTGCCATGGTATGACGGTGGCATAGCTCTTCCGGACATCAAACCCTACTACTGGGCCTCTCAGTTGAGCGTGGTCAACCATGTAACGTACTCCCCGGGCCCTGTCCCAGCCTTTGCAATGGACAAATTCCTGTTGCCTGGCGGTAACTTCAACAGGGCTTTGTACTCAAAGGAGCCATTCCGACTTCTGACCGGACCTACAAAATGTGCTGTGCGTGTGTGGAGAGATGGGACTGTGGCTACGGGCTGGGGTGATAAGATGACGCGGCTGACTCCATGTGTATGACTCTGAGAGGTTGGGCAGCCTGTGGCGGTCGAAAGGGTTTGATAAGTGGGATACGATCGGTATTAGCAAGGTGGAGGATCTTTGGTCCAAGGGCATAGTTAAGTCCTTTGATGCCCTTAAGGTGGAGTACCAGCTTGACGACAGGGAGTATTTTCGATATCTTCAGGTGCGCCATGCTCTGATCTCTGTGTTCCCTCCTGTGACGGAGATCCCCCAGTCGTCACCGCTTGAGGACCGTATTCTGGATGGCCACGTGCCTGACAGTAGGATTTCCTTGATTTATAAAAAGCTCATCAACACCAGGGCTGATCTTCTTGTGCGGCTTCAGGCCTCCTGGATCGCGGATGGCCTGGAATTAGACGACGAGGATTGGCAGACAGCAATCGCCTCCCCCAAAGAGGTGGCTATTCCAGCTCGCCTTCGATTTGTGCAACTGAAGATCCTCCATCGATTTTACATGACTGGTACGCGTCTGGTTCGAATGGGATACTCGATTGATGGGCTGTGTAAGCGTGGTTGTGGCATGAGCGGCACTTTTCTACACATCATCTGGGAATGTCCAGTGGTATCCGCTTTCTGGTCCAGAGTGCATGACATTATGGGGCGGGTCACCGGGGTCTCTCTTTTGCCTGAGGCTCGTCGTTGCCTGTTTAATGTCTGGGAGCCTACGGACTGCACGGCCGCTCAGACCTTCTGGGTGACTCTTGGCAAAATGGTTGCCAAGAGGGATATAGCGCAACTCTTGGCGTCTCATAGGCCGCCTGGGATAACAGCCTGGAAGGAAAATATGGACAGGTGCATGTTTCGGGAGAAGACAGTCTATGAGGCTCGGGCCGTCCCAAGAAGTGGGGCAGTATTTGGTCACAGTGGAATGAGTACCGTGGAGATATCTGCACCCCTCCACTCGAGTATACCCTTGATGTTCCTTCGTCACCGTAATTGACGTTCCTGAAGACTGACTAATAAAACCTCTTTGTGATCCTTTACACCATCCCCCCGCCCCTAGATATGAGTTGCTAACTCTTTAGAATCTGACTTCCTCCTCCTCTCCACCCCGAACCCTAGGTAAGGCTCTTACCATGTGAGTGTTTGTGATGTTTGTTGTTTGTTTTCATCAAAATTATAAAAACGAAACCTGGTTGATCCTTTCTTTATTGTGTTTTGATGCCGGTGCACCAATATGTTGCTATTTATGGTCTCAATGCAATGCCTTGTTGTTGTCTGGTATCCATATGTTTTTTGTCATAGCGGCCGGCCCAATTGGGTTGTAGGCAGACGCTGTGTACTGTGCAATCTGAAAATAAAGGTTTTAAAAAAAAAAAAATTAGTGATTTACATCGGAGAGGTCAAGGTAAAGTTAAACAAAGAGGTATATTCACTAATATTTTGTGCAGATTTTTTTCCATCTGAGGTTGAATGAGTGCACTGATCATAGATTTGGTCTACCTTAGATTGAAAGGAGAGAGCTAGAGCATCCCTAAATTCTTGATTAATATTGGTAGAGTCATATTTTTTTTATTGTGGTTAAATTTTTCTGAGTGCGAAATAATTATTTACTAGATCCAATGGCATTTTTCTAAGGATCCGGTCGCGGTTTCCGCAGGAGTGCCAGGAACCGACGAGAACCCCAACCCTTCCCCCTACACCACCTTTGCCTATCAAACACTAGGACACAAGGGTGATATGGAGGGAAAGGAGGGAACAAAACAAGGAAAGTAGGGGGAGACAAAACACTGGACTCTTCGGACACTGCTCTCTTCTGCTTCTTTCGCAAGATGAAGCTACGAGGAATAATGGGTTAATACAACAACAGTCAACCCACAAACCCCCAATATTAATACATAAACCACCTTTTACCTGAGAGCACAAGGGTGTGTCAATGAAAGCAACTAGGACAACTTCTGGAAACATACATGGAAACATACATGTGATCATGGAACTTATGGATATCCAATATGGCCTAGATTGGGGGATATGAAATATTACCTCTAGGCAGGAAAGGTAAAAAAGAGGGAAGAAGGGTACAGAAAGAGGAAAGAAGGATGCAGAAAGAAGCAAGAGAGGTACATAAAGAAGCAAGAAAAGTGCATACAGAACCTACAGAGCTGCAGAAAGAGGCAAGAGGTGTGCAGTAAGAGGGAAGAGAAGTACAGAAAGAATAAGAGAGGTGCAGGAAGAGGCAAGGGAGCTGTACAAAGAAGCTAGAGAACTGCAGAAGGAGGTAGAAAGGTGTAGAAAGAGGCAAGAGAGGTGCAGAAAGAAGCAAGTAAGGTATAGAAAGAGGAAGAAAGTTGCAGAAAGAAGCAATAGAAGTGCAGAAAGAGGCAAGAGAGGTAAAGAAAGAGGTTAGAGAGGTACAGTAAGAGGCAAAAAAGGTACAGAAAGAGACAAGAGAAGTGCAGCAATAAGCAAGAGAGGTGCAAAAAGAGGCAAGAGAAGTGCAAAAAGAAGCAAGACAACTGCAGAAAAAGGAACAAAGGTACAGAAAGAGGACGAAGAAGTGAGAAAATACAGAAAAAATCAAGAGTAATACAGAAAAAGGCAAGTGAGACGCAGAAAGAGGGAAGAGAGGTACAGAAAAAGGCAAGAATGGTGCAGAAAGAGGCAAGAGAGGTGCAGAAAGAGGAAGAAAAGCACAGAAGGAGGAATAAAGGTACAAAAAGAGGCAAGAGAAGTACAGAACGAAGCAACAGTGTTGCAGAAAGAGGCAAGAGAAGTGCTGAAAAAAGAAAGAGAGACACAGAAAGAGGGAATAGGGGTGCAGAAAGAGGCAAGAGAAATGCAGAAAGAAGCAACAGAGGTGCAGGAAGAGGCAGGAGGGATGCAGAGAGGGACAAGAGAGTTGTAGAAATAGGGAAGAGAGGTGCATAAAGAAGCACAAGGGGGTACAGAAAGAAGCAAGAGAATTTCAGAAAATGGCAAGATGGGTGCAGAAAGAGGCAAGGGAAGTATGGAAAGAAGCAACAGAGGTGCAGAAAGAGGCAAGAGGGGTGCAGAAAGAGGGAAGAAAGGTACAGAAAGAGGCAAGACAGGTGCACAAAGAAGCGTGTTTGAATTACTTTTGTGGTTTTACTTGTCGACTTGTCTTTAACTCATATTCTTCTCTGCATTCGGCCAGTCTGACATCCGCTTGTTTGTCTGAGGTAAAAATTGACATTGCACATCCATTTTCTTCACTGTCCCTTGGTATTGTAATGGAAGGACTTTTAGAAGAAGATTTAGATGACGATCTACTTTGCTTGGTGTTTATATTCCTCAGGTGATGTTGCTTGGTCCTGTGGGCATGCTTAGAATGTTGTATCTGGAATGTTCAGGCGGCCATTTTGTATTTACGATGTGAGTCATTTAGATTCTCCTTTGACTCCCAATTTGTCAGAAAATTGTTCTCTTTCCTGCAACCTTTACAAATGTAACCGATGGCGGGACATTTACCAGCATGTGCAAAGGAATATCCACATTTGAAGAACAATTTCTTCTTCTTTGGAGACATCACTTTGTGTTCCTCAACCTTATGTTTTTCTTTACTCTTTACATTCATTACTGACTCAATTGGAGCTCCTCCGGCCTCCATGTCAGCAGCTTGTTCGTCAGCAACTTTCTCAGCTTTAGTGGGCATCAGGACTTGCTCTAGACTTAGCTTTACTCTCAGCATTTGTATGAATGTAGGATGGTGCACCAAAAAAGAGAAGTCCGTAGCACATGTACTTGAGTAGAAAAAATTCCTTTATTGTTTAGTAATCTTTAAAAGACCTCAACCAGCGCAGTTTGTCCCCGGGGGACTTCATCAGGGCAAAAAAACACAAAAATATTTCAGATGAACCCAGGAAGTGCTAATCCTAAACTGCGCGAGTCCACAAATAAGGGTCGATGTGGTTCTAATGTATTATCCAAACAGAGCTGTGGTCAATAAGGTGTAGAAACCGACTTCAATGATGCGAAGAAGTCAATCAAAACTTGCAAAAGCATCAAAGTAACCTAATGTACTATCCAAAAAGTGGTGTGGTCAATAAGATGTAGGGACCGACTCCGTTGATGCGAAGAAGTCAATCAGAACTTGCAAAGGCAGCAGAGTGACCCAAACAAGTATATATGATCCTCGTGTCATATAGCTGAAAATCAGAGGGTCAACGGTCCTTATATCAATGGAATAGCCCTTGGTGGATGAAGAGTCTGGAATTTGGCCAATTTGAAAATGAAGGCACCATGGGCGACGTTGCTAATAGTGAGAAACTGCAATTATGCGTGAGAATGCGAAGAAAACCGGCATGTATAACTCCTATTCACCGCCGAAATAACACACTCCCCATGATAAGGGAATATTCTTCATTCGCAAAGACCGGACAGCTGGAGGTTCAAAGGACTCTCAGCATTTGTTGTGTGAAGGAATTAGAAAAGCAACCATCTATGACTCTTAGTCTTATTGCTTCTTCGTCGTTGAGCTAATTGAATCAGAAATGTTTGATAAGCATGTCAAGTCTTTCTACGAATTTGTTGATTGTTTAACCTACGTTCTGTTTTTCTTGGCTGAAAATAAGTTGCTCATAATTGAAATTTGGCAATTGGATTGAATTTTATATTGAGTGCCTCTTTGATTTGATGGTAAGAAGCCTCTTTAGCTCGTAGTATTTTCTTTATGAATTACTTCACTCCTTCCCCTGCAAGGTTCTTGAGGTATTGGATTATCCTTTTGTTATCAACTTCTTCCAGTGCATCAATGAAATCATCAAATGTTTCAATGTAGGCAGTCCACAATGCACCAATATTTTGCACCTTTTTACCATACTGGTTCGCTCACCTGACACACAGCACCTTCATCGTCTTTTACAGTGAGTACCTGTTTTGCCTCTTGCAAGTGATCATCACCATTCTCAGTTTTCTGCATTTAACTTGGTTTCCACTGCCTTTACCGTCTTCTCAGTATCTGTCTATTTGTCGTTTAGCGCTTCCTTGCTCCTGGTTTTCGCTTCATTTAGCGATTCTCAGTGTGTGACTATTTTCTCTGCTAGCGCTTCCTAGCACTGGACTTTCATTGCTTCTACGGCTTCTCTGTACCTGGTTGCTGCTGCATTTAGAGTTAATGTTCAGTATGACTTATGGATCTGTGTCACGTTGTGGCGTGGTTTCTCTTTCACTGCCTTACAAGCAGGTGTCTGGCCTAGGATATGTAAATTTCTTTCGACAGCTTTGCTCTGGCTGGAGCGGCCATTTGACTTTACATATGCCAATCATCGATCTTCTATTCGACTGAGTCACGGGTGGCATGCATGAGCAGTTTGCTGACCTTGGCAAACTCTCTGGGGGAGCACTCTTGTTCTTCGGGTTATGTATCCCCTATCCTGTCACTGTTGTAGCCTCCTGCCCAGCCTGGGTACATATACATGATCACGCCACACACAGAGCTCAATTATAAACATTTTTTATTCTGCATGAATAAACTGTTGACTGAATATTCTACATCAAGATTTTTTATTAACCACATCCTATCTCTTATGCACTGTTCTACGGAGTCTGTCAGGGACCATACCCATTATCGCTAACTCACAAGACACTACAAGAGCTGTTCTTTGTTAATTCTGTTTTTCACTTTTGTTTTGAATTTAGGTGAAAGAGTTTTCATACTGGCCGAAAGAGTTCCAATCTTCCACCCAGGGAGGAGGCATTGTCAAGTATCAGCCTTGCCAAAGTGCTACACATCAGGGGTTAGTGTAACACATTTTAGTGCATCTCACCACATTTCTACACTAAAGTGCATTTGCCACACTTTGTTAGCATTTGTCAAGGCACTTCGCTTTCATTGAGGCTTGAGTGCAGCCAGCGCTCATTTGTTTAATCCTATTGCAGTCTGAGCTAGGCCCATAGAGGTGGCTGGGTTGCATTGGAAACATCTTCAGGGTCCAGTTTGTAACAATATATGTGCATTGGTTCTGGCGCACATGTCCGAAAACAATAATCAAAGTGTCTCTGACCCTGAGCACATGCTGTGTTCACACCTCCAGTCGAGGGATTGACCGGCCTATAGGACAGTGGGGCAGTGCCAGGGCTGGTCCCACAAATCAGTATGAGGGCCATGGTGTTGGCTGCTTATGAGAGTAATTCAAGCGAGAGCCATGCAGTATATGGAGTGATTGCAGAGACTTTTCTTTGGATTCCTTTGTGTGATGTGTACTATGAACAAGACTTTTCATCGTTTCTCTGATTGCCTTGAGAAAGCCCTAGGCGTGCCAGCTACTTTGCGCAAAACACATGGAGGTGTTGCATGCTTGTCTCTCTGGAAATACTTCTACAATTATCTGGAGGCATTAGGCGTGTTGCCACCTGACAGGCAGTCCGACCTCTGGAACACTGAATGAAGAGTTCTGTCCGGGTCACGTAACCCCTTCAGCTGTACCTCTACTTTACTGCTTGTGAGCCTGTTTCAAGGACCGGTGGGCATTTTTTACTCTGGATTGTCCTGAAATCATCACATAGTCTGTAATTTGTATAGCATCCAAAGGTCTGATCACCAGCACATTACCTGTATCCCTTGGAGTGTTTCAGCACCCCCTACATGCCTTAATGATTGTGACCCCCTCCAATTTTAAGACAGATGTGTTATCAGGCGGACCGCCCTCAGTTTTAGGGTGCTCTCGGAGCCCTGAAGCGATTAAAGATTTACAGGCGCTCATGTCCATCCAAGCTTTTACAGGAGCTCATGTCCATCCAAGCTTTTACAGGCGCTCATGTCCATCAAAGCTTTTACAGGCGCTCATGTCCATCAAAGCTAAAACAGGAGCTCATGTTCATCAAAGCTTTTACAGGAGCCCATGTCCATCAAAGCTTTTACAGGCGCTCATGTCCATCAAAGCTTTTACAGGAGCTCATGTCCATCAAAGCTAAAACAGGAGCTCATGTCCATCAAAACTTTTACAGGAGCTCATGTCCTTCAAAGCTTTTACAGGCACTCATGTCCATCAAAGCTTTACAGGCGCTCATGTCCATCAAAGCTTTTACAGGAGCTCATGTCCATCAAAGCTTTTACAGGCGCTCATGTCCATCAAAGCTTTTACATGAGCTCATGTCCATCAAATCTTTTACATGAGCTCATGTCCATCAAAGCTAAAACAGGAGCTCATGTCCATCAAAACTTTTACAGGCGCTCATGTCCATCAAAGCTTTTACAGGCGCTCATGTCCATCAAAGCTTTTACAGGAGTTCATGTCCATCAAAGCTTTTACAGGAGTTCATGTCCATCAAAGCTTTTACAGGAGTTCATGTCCATCAAAGCTTTTACAGGAGCTCATGTCCATCAAAACTTTTACAGGAGTTCATGTCCATCAAAGCTAAAACAGGAGCTCATGTCCATCAAAACTTTTACAGGAGCTAATGTCCATCAAAGCTTTTACAGGCGCTCATGTCCATCAAAGCTTTTACAGGAGCTCATGTCCATCAAAGCTAAAACAGGAGCTCATGTCCATCAAAACTTTTACAGGAGCTCATGTCCTTCAAAGCTTTTACAGGCATTCATGTCCATCAAAGCTTTACAGGCGTGCATGTCCATCAAAGCTTTTACAGGCACTCATGTCCATCAAAGCTTTACAGGCGCTCATGTCCATCAAAGCTTTTACAGGAGCTCATGCCCATCAAATCTTTTACATGAGCTCATGTCCATCAAAGCTTTTACAGGAGTTCATGTCCATCAAAGCTTTTACAGGCGCTCATGTCCATCAAAGCTTTTACAGGCGCTCATGTCCATCGAAGCTTTTACAGGCGCTCATGTCCATCAAAGCTTTTACAGGCGCTCATGTCCATCAAAGCTTTTACAGGAGTTCATGTCCATCAAAGCTTTTACAGGAGCTCATGTCCATCAAAACTTTTACAGGAGCTCATGTTCATCAAAGCTTTTACAGGAGTTCATGTCCATCAAAGCTTTTACAGGAGTTCATGTCCATCAAAGCTTTTACAGGAGCTCATGTCCATCAAAACTTTTACAGGAGTTCATGTCCATCAAAGCTAAAACAGGAGCTCATGTCCATCAAAACTTTTACAGGAGCTCATGTCCATCAAAGCTTTTACAGGCGCTCATGTCCATCAAAGCTTTTACAGGAGCTCATGTCCATCAAAGCTAAAACAGGAGCTCATGTCCATCAAAACTTTTACAGGAGCTCATGTCCTTCAAAGCTTTTACAGGCATTCATGTCCATCAAAGCTTTACAGGCGTGCATGTCCATCAAAGCTTTACAGGCGCTCATGTCCATCAAAGCTTTTACAGGAGCTCATGTCCTTCAAAGCTTTTACAGGCACTCATGTCCATCGAAGCTTTTACAGGAGCTCATGTCCATCAAAGCTTTTACAGGAGCTCATGTCCATCAAAGCTAAAACAGGAGCTCATGTCCATCAAAACTTTTACAGGAGCTCATGTCCATCAAAGCTTTTACAGGCGCTCATGTCCATCAAAGCTTTTACAGGAGCTCATGTCCATCAAAGCTAAAACAGGAGCTCATGTCCATCAAAACTTTTACAGGAGCTCATGTCCTTCAAAGCTTTTACAGGCACTCATGTCCATCAAAGCTTTACAGGCGCTCATGTCCATCAAAGCTTTTACAGGAGCTCATGCCCATCAAATCTTTTACATGAGCTCATGTCCATCAAAGCTTTTACAGGAGTTCATGTCCATCAAAGCTTTTACAGGCGCTCATGTCCATCAAAGCTTTTACAGGCGCTCATGTCCATCGAAGCTTTTACAGGCGCTCATGTCCATCAAAGCTTTTACAGGCGCTCATGTCCATCAAAGCTTTTACAGGAGTTCATGTCCATCAAAGCTTTTACAGGAGCTCATGTCCATCAAAACTTTTACAGGAGCTCATGTTCATCAAAGCTTTTACAGGAGTTCATGTCCATCAAAGCTTTTACAGGAGTTCATGTCCATCAAAGCTTTTACAGGAGCTCATGTCCATCAAAACTTTTACAGGAGTTCATGTCCATCAAAGCTTTTACAGGAGTTCATGTCCATCAAAGCTTTTACAGGAGCTCATGTCCATCAAAGCTTTTACTGGAGCTCATGTCCATCAAAGCTTTTACTGGAGCTCATGTCCATCAAAGCTTTTACATGAGCTCATGTCCATCAAAGTTTTTACAAGTGCTCACTGCCACCCGCTGCTCCAAGTGCAGGCTGCGGATACCAGGCGTTTCCTGTTGTAGGTGAATTGGAGCAGTGGGAAGATTAGGGATTGTTCTGCTACTGCCTCACACAGGACACTTCCTCATGGGCTGCTTAGCTGCGGCCCATCCTTCACTGGAAGAAGGCCAGTCAGTACATTGAGTTGAGGTGTCACTCTCTTAACTGATGGCCGGGGATGTGGCGTAAGGGACAGAGCCACTGACTTTGGAAGATGCAGCATCCCTGGATGAACCAGCCCCCATGGGGGGGGTTTGAAGCTCTTTTACCCTAATGGGGACTGCACGCCTGACCACAAACACACAAAGTCTCCCATACCTTGCAAAGCCCCCACTGAGCACGTTTTTGTCAGATCAAAACAACCCCAATTTGCAAACTTTTGCTATCCAAGCCACTTTTATTCTGGTACCTGGGCTTATTTTCTGTTCCAGTCCGACCATGCTTTAATCATCCTGCATTGTGTGTGAACTTATACTTTATCAGATGTGTTTCTATATTTCCATTCAGCGTGTGACTCTTGTAAAGTGCCTGAAAAGTGCACTGAGTTGCATGTAAACGTCTGCCTAAGTTCACCTTATAGGTGAGTGTGGCTTATAGAGCAAGACTGAAAGGTCTCTCTGAAGGAGCTACGCGGGCATCCAAGATGGTCGCGTGAGCAGAGAGCTCCCGAGACCCGCGCCGCCCTTCTTTATCTATCCTACACCTATCCTGATCAATTCGACGGGCTTTTGAAGTGCTACTCTCACTGATGCTGACGATCCTTTTTTGGTCGAAATCGGACCTCGGGGACCATTTTTCTGTCATCTCCAACTTTTTGGCCTGCCCACGGACGTGACCGGGGACTCGGCTGCCTAGTATGGCCGAGCTGTAATGCAACAACAACGGCTGCCTGGCATCTGGCCCACCGGTGGTGTACCACTTTCACTTTCGGTTTCCGGCCTCATCGTCTCTGTCTCCTCCTACTCTGTCTTTGCCTGCTGCCCTCACAGTGCATACTTTCCATCATTGGGCTGGCAAGGAGACCTGCCGTATTCCCTCCTCGACCTGCGCTTCGGAGTTTCTGGACTTTTTTCCGTCCCACTGCCTCTCTTGGGTTTTCGACCGCCATCGACTGCAACATGGCAACAAAACCTGAGGCCGGAAAACGCAGGAATACTGTAACCCGGGGGGGGGGTCGATCCAGTCTAATATGATCGAACGCTACACCCAGCCGAGAGGCTCCCCCGGTGTCACAAGCGTGGGCGCAGAAGGACCTCACACAGACATGTCGTCTTCTTCTGAAGTATCACTCCAAGACCTGTTGGCGGCCATCTCTGGACTTAAGGCCGATATGAGTCAGCAGTACGAAGCCATCGTGTCCAAGATAGACACGGTGGCTGTGGATGTTACTCTTATTCGGGCCGATCTTGCCAAGACGAAGGAGAGGGTGAAGGCACTAGACCTGAAGGCGTCGAGCCTGGTAACGGACATGGCGGAGGCGCAGTCTGAGATTGGGAATCTGCGTGCCTCGCAAGATCTGCTGCTTAAACGTATGGAGGACTACGACAACAGGGCCAGGCGGAGCAACATACGCCTGGTTGGAGTGCCGGAAAGTGATGGTGCTGCCTCGATCGATTTATTGGTCGAGGAACTTATCGTTGCTAAACTTGCTCCGGTTGGACTCAGTAAGTTCTTTGCCGTAGAGCGCGCCTATCGTTTTCCAGGAGGACGGGTGAAACCAGGAGGCCCGCCGAGGCCTATCATTGCAAGGCTATTTCACTACCGAGATAGAGACGCTATCCTCCAGGCCGCCCGTAAACACGGCCCGTTGAAGTATGACAATAACTCTATCTCCATCTATCCTGATTTCACTCCCCAAGTGCAGCGACAACGATCTGGGTTCCTCGGAGTGAAGCGTCGCCTGAGAGACCGGGGACTGAAGTACGCCATGTTGTTTCCAGCCCGACTGCGGATAGAGTTTAGAGAACGTGCCTACTTTTTTGATCAGCCGGAGCGTGCTGCCGACTGGTTGGACTCGTTCTTTGTGTAAATAAGATGGGGCGACAGGCACACTGCAGTTGGGGGTGGCTTTTTAGTCAGCAGGGGTGCAGGGAGGGGGGTGTTGTAACGGGTTTCTGTTGGGGGGTTGGTTTCTGGGGACTTGGTGGTGTTCCGTTTTGTTTGTTATGTCTCTTTTTTCATGGTATTTTATTGATTGCAAATATTCCGAACTTGGGGTTGTGGAGGGGGGTTGGGGTGGATTGCCTATGCCGCAATGGGGGGGGGGGTGAAATGCGGGTTCTTTCTTGGAACGTCAACGGGTTGGGCGACAGGATCAAGCGGGGCATCGTGTTGCAATTCTTGAGGCGGCATGCCCCAGATGTTGTGTTCCTTCAGGAGACCCACTTAATTGGAAATGCTTGCAAGGCCCTCGACCGCCGGGGTTATCGCCTGATCGCACATGCTGGTTTCACCTCTGGGTCCTGGGGAGTGGGTATCATGGTGAAGTCCTCCCTAGCTTTTGCTATTGACGAGGTTATCCTTGACGACCGTGGGCGGTATGCTGCTGTCTCCGGGAGGTGGGAGGGTAAACAGATTGTGCTGGTTGTTGTTTATATTCCCCCGGGGCTGCAGGCTACCACCTACGCTGATCTTGGCAGGACTCTTCTTGGCCTTCCTGATGGATTGTTAATTTTGGGCGGGGACTTTAATTCTGTTATGTCTGGTGAATGTGATCGACTTCCCCCTAGAGTCCTGCTGCCGTCCCAGATGTGGCTCAATGAGATGGCTGATACTTTTGGCCTGGTGGATGTTTGGCGCTCACTACACCCCACACTCCAGCAATATACTTTCCACTCTGGTGCGCATGGCAGCCTTTCTCGTATCGATTATTTCTTTATGTTAGCTTCCACTCTGTCCACTGTCCGGGAGGTACGACATCTTCCCCGGGGTATCTCGGACCATTCCCCCTTGATGATTAAGATTTCTGTGGGTGGTCTACTTGGTAACAGAATCCCCCCGGTCCCTCCCTGGCATTTTCGTAGCCTCCGGCTCCGCTCAGATTTGGTGAAGGCAATTGATTGTTATTTTGACGAGAATGTGGGCTCAGTCACCTCCCCTACTGTTCTTTGGGAAGCCTTCAAGACGGTTATCAGGGGTTCTGCTCTATCACTCATTGCTGCTGAGCGTAGGGTAAAGAGGGAGGCTGTTCTGGCTCTTGAAACTGAGATCACTGCGCTTGAAAGTGAGTTGGGTGGGGATGACACGCCTGCATTGTTGCACACTTTGGAACTAAAACAAGCTGACTATAGAGCTTGGGTCACTGATGCTGCTAAATTGATGCGAGCTAATCAACTAGGCCGACTGTATGATGTGGGTGACAAAGCTAGAAAGCTCTTGGCATGGCTGGATAAGGCTGAACGAGCGAGTCGTGTCGTGCCTGTCATTGTTCGCGAATCCGGTGAGAGTGTCTCCGATCCTGGTGAAATTGTTGATTGCTTTGTGGACCACTTCCGGAAGGTTTATACGCCTGTTAGTGATCGGGATGAGGCTGATTCCAGGCTGCTATTGCGAGATATTGCCCTGCCTACTGTTTCGGATGAAGATGGTCTTGCCTTGGAAGCCCCTTTCACCGTTGATGAGATTGCCCTTGCTATCCGATCTTTGCGCTCGGGGAAGGCGATGGGCCCGAATGGACTGCTCATTGAACTTTACAAACTTTGTCCGGACAAGATGGCCGCCCACCTGCGCAACATGTTTCTCGAGGCGGTTGAGGCTGGAAGCCTCCCCCTCGAGCAGCGCCTTGCTACCATAGTGGACATTTATAAAGACGGCAAGCCTCGTGACCGCTGCACTTCCTACCGCCCCATATCTCTCCTGAACGCGGAACCCAAAATCCTGGCCAAGATTCTGGCCAATCGGTTGCTTAAGGTGATTTGCGACTTGATCCATCCGGATCAATCCGGTTTCATCCCGCATAGGAACACGGCCCTTAACCTGTGTAGGCTTCACAGTGTTCTCGCGAGGGCTCCAATTCTCGCCGAGCCGGCAGTGGTTGCCTCCTTAGACGCCACTATGGCTTTCGACACTATCGAATGGCCCTATCTCTGGGCGGCTCTCGCTAAGTTTGGCTTTGGTCCTAACTTCATCGCATGGGTCAGGCTCCTTTACGAACGACCATTGGCTCAGGTCGTGGTAAATGGTAGATGCTCTGACCCCTTCCCCTTAGGCCGCGGCACCCGTCAGGGCTGTCCGCTCTCCCCGCTTCTATTCGCATTGGCGCTTGAGCCCCTTGCTGCGTGGCTACAGTGGGAGCCCTCTATTAAGGGGATCAGATGGTCCCCGGATCTCGAGGATCGTGTCTCCTTGTACGCGGATGATATCCTCCTTTATCTTACTTCCCCTCAAAAGTCGCTTAACGTCCTCTTCGACGTTCTCACATCCTTTGGTAAGAACTCTGGATTAGTCATCAACTGGACCAAGTCCTGTGTTTACGTCATAGCCGGGGCGCTGCCGCCTCGGCCTCGCAGATTTCCCATATTGGTAGCGACTGATGGCTTCAAGTATCTGGGGATCTATGTCTCTATGGTCTCTTCGGTCCGCTATGAGCGGAACTTGTATGCTCCGCTCCGCAGACTCAAGCAGGACATGTGACGGTGGCGTGAATTGCCTCTATCCCCATTGGGCCGAGCGGCACTCTTTAAAATGATGTCGCTCCCCCGGTTTCTTTACGCCCTGCAGAATTTTTTCGATCCTGTCCCTGCTCGCTACTTCCGTGAGGTTGAGAGTTTACAGCGACAACTGATTTGGGATGGTCGTGCCCGTATTGCCTTGTCCAAGCTCACCCTCTCATGGTATGATGGTGGTATTGCGTTGCCGGATATTAGACGCTATTACTGGGCCTCACACCTGAGCGCTATCAACCATGCGACGTACGCTTCGGAACCCGCTCCCGCCTTTGCTTTGGATAAACTATTATTGCCCGGTGGCAACTTCAATAGGGCTTTGTACTCAAAGGCACCCTTTCGACTCCTTACAGGCCCGACGAAATGTGCTGTGCGGGCATGGAGAGATGCTACTGTGGCCACGGGCTGGGGTGGTAGGCTGACACGTATGACGCCTTTGTACGACTCGGATCGGTTGGGTAATCTGTGGAAGACGAAAGGATTCGAGAAGTGGGACATGATTGGGATCAGTAAGGTGGAGGATCTATGGGCTCGAGGCGCTGTTAAATCCTTCGAGGTATTGAAACTGGAATATTGGCTCGACGATAGGGAGCACTTCCGGTATATGCAGGTTCGACATGCAGATTTTGAGACCTGTCCCAAGCCCAACGCTGTCCAAATTCCAGCACAAATTCAGTCCAAAGCAGTCCAGTGTCGGCCCACATCCAGCCCAGCGGTGCAACTCTCCCACGATGCAACCATTGCCTTCAGAAAACATGTTAAGGATAATTCTAAATTCTCATCCATATAAAGATAGTGGAGGCGAGTATTGTGCTCCAGTGCTTGTCTGCAATCATGCCCACATTCTATGAATAACTTCTCCTGCTCAGGACCAGTCCTCACCAGGACCTCCTAAACTGGACTTTTGTCACCACAGATCCGAACCCAAACCTGGCATTCATGGATGAACTCTGCAAGAGCAGATTATAATCCACCTTCATGAAGTCTAAGACCAGAAGTGTCAGCACTCATTCAGCAATGAAGGGAGCCTGCGCCATTCACACCACACAGCGATACTATCACGACACAACCCTTCCGTTCGAGTCATCCCAACACACCCCCCTCGGAAAGGCTTGCATTCTGTCTACTTGCCTGAAGATACTCAGAACATGAGTACAAAACTTACAAGGACCGTACAGGGAAATAGTAAAAATAAACACTGAGGCAGACAACTTGAAAAGCAGTTTTCATGCGGGACTCATCAACGGAAATGTGAAGTGATATTGTGATATAGTGCGGAGAAACACAAAGTCCAGATTTAAAATGTTAAGCAGTGCTTGCCTGTGCATAGACTTTATTACTATACAAAGGAACCTTGTGGAATAACGAAAAATGGTTGATAAAAACAAGCCATGCCTTTCAGGTCCCATGTAGCTCCTTGTTGCGGGCAGTACGTCACGGCGCTATACTAGAAAGATTGTCAATTCTTAAATGCAAAGAACAAAAGGTTGTCTGTTACATAAACAGTAACCCACTGAGACATCTACATTCAATTCAACAGAGGTGGGCAAGCCAACAAATGAACAGGGCGTGCCGAGCCAGAGCCGAACCAAAGCTGGGCTCCGGCTCGAAAAGCCAGTGGTGAAGCCGAGCCATGAACATGTTTGGCGTGTACATCATGGCACAAAGATCATATTAGACGATTATACGGTATCTTCACAATTCAAAGTAGTATTTTTTCAACATTCAGTGTGTAGTGTGTTACACCTTAACACATCGAATAGTACCACTACAGTGAGAAGTATTTATTAAAAGTGAGAGTTTTAAACCCGCACTGACAAACATTCCTGAATTGAATGATCGACCACGTCCAAAGCGGCAGCAGGTCCAATAGGATCATGGTATTTATATGACCAGCGTCTAGCTTGCCGATGTCATCAAGAATAGAAAGGAGAACTGAGGAATGGATGAAAATCCATCTGCATGTTATCCAGACAATTAGCCTACAGATGTCTAAGCAATTGGTTTCCAAAATCTTAGCCGCAAAAGGCAGCAGCAAAACAGGGTGAAAATTCTTCACATTACGAGGGACTGTATTGTATGTTTTCAGGAGAGAAATAACTGTGGCAGGTGGCCAGCAACATGGCCGAGGGAGTCGCACTTCACCGCAGCTCCGCCAAGCCGACACGATCCGACGATGATAAACCCATCCAGCAGTCTCTAAACCCCCCAAAAAGGGTAACAGACTACGCATGGACCCCGGAGGCAGCCCTTTATGACTCCCGAGGGCCGAATTGAGGAAAAAAAACACGCCAGGGAAGCTGCAATACCCCGACCCGAAGCCGGATCCAAGATGGCGGCGCCCGCTGCAACCTAGACCGGAGCAGAGCGCCGGAACACCCGTGAGTCCGGAGGAGACGGGAGAACCGCTGCCACAGTGACCGGATGCCGGCATAAAGTGGGTGAGCCCTGGGGACTCCGGCCGGAAACTCAGAGAGGGGGCACCTGTTGAAACGGACACGAGCGCATGCAGCCCCCGCGCCCGGCACCGGAGGGGAATGCCTTGCGATCTGCTGACAAGGCCCGGGGGTCACAACAGAGAGAGCGCCTGCCCCCCCACACCCTCCCCCCTCACCTGAAGTAAACACAACAGCGTATCAGAGGGGCACAGAGGCCCCGGAGGAGACGCGGACTGGTTTCTGACCCCCACCCCTGCCAAACACCCGCGGAAGCGTGAGCATATGGGGCACACAGGGCAGCTCACACGAACTGGCAGAGGCTGCGCACGACGGGACATGCACCCTGGGCACAGTTCGAGCACAGTCTGGGGTGAGGAAAGTGAGCTCAGAGCCAGGTCCCGCTGATCTCCCCCATACTTCCCCCGCTCCCCCCCCTGGGTGCAGCTGCTGGAACTGCCCTGAACAGATCGCCGGCGAGAGGCCCACACGAAGCAGAGCGTCACAAACTACAGAAAGGCCTGATATAGGCTGAGACGGACCACTCCTGCAAATGACATAGCGGGACTCCTGGCAAAGACGGACCGACAACGAGATGCGGACATGGCCAAGCTGCTCACCCAACGGCATGGAGGTACCCTAATAGCGCGACGACCACGCCGTACTGCGTGACATCGACAAGCCGAGTAGCCCTGCACAGCGGAGAGGGACCCCACCAGTGTGGAACACTAGCCATCCGGAACTGAGCTGAAAGGCGGATAGGAACGGCCTCTATAGCGTTGGATGGAGTACACAGAGGTACGACGCGGTGGAGGGCCAGAGAGGAGACCGGAACGCCGCAAAGAGCACTGACCGCTCACTCCCCCTTCCCCGACTGCGGGACCGGGCCGGAATGGGGAAGAAAGGCGCAATCCCTAAGGCCCCGAAACATGGACCCATAGATAAGTTTGCAGTGGCGCCTCCCATTAAAGCTATGGAGGGCATAGGAGCGACCTTGGACACGTCCCTACTGATGGGAGCGATACAGGCATCCAAGGAGGATATTCAGGCCTCCCGAGCAGCCCTAGAAGTGAAAATAGGAGAGGTGGGAGTGGAGGTCAACCTACTACGACATGATTTCCGAAACCTCACGGAGAGAGTCACCACGGCAGAAACAAGGCTGAGCGAAGCAGAGGATGTCATACATGCCCTACAGAAAGACGTCAAAGACCTTATGGACTCCCATAAACAACTGCAATGGAAGGTCGCTGACGCGGAAAATAGGGCGCGACGCAACAACCTCCGCTTTGTGGGATTTAGGGAAGGGATCGAAAGATCCAATATGGCGGAGTTTCTGCGCACATGGCTGATCGAAACGCTGCCCCAAGCGAAATTCTCCAACTGCTTCATCATTGAAAGGGCCCACAGAGCATTCATGGCCAAACCTCTGGCTGGGGGACGGCCCAGGCCGATCATAGCGAGGTTTCTCAACTTCGCCGACAGAGATACGATCCTGAGAGAAGGCAGGAAGCTGGGCGAGATCAGGGTCAAGAACTCCCAGATAATGATATTCCCGGACTACAGCCAGGAGGTGTAGAAGATGAGGCGCTCCTTCGATACAGTGAAAGCCAAACTTAGAGAGCTGAAGATTCAATATATGCTCCTCTTCCCGGTTAAACTTAAAGTAATATATAAGGAAAAGACGCACTTCTTCACTCACCCGGATGACGCCTGGCAATGGCTGGAGGAACGTCCACCGCCTCGGAGATGTGAAGGAAGGGGGCTGGAGGCGGTGATGGAGGGCCCCTTAACTGGAAACCTATGGGAGATTGTGAAACCTCAGCGAAGGCGAAGACTACGGGGGACGAGGACGACGCAAACAACGCCGTACCCCCCGCAAAATAGGACTCCTCGGAGGACCCAGGACCCTGCCTCCCCGCGTCGGGACACTCAAGCGCGTTCCAGGTTTCGTGCCCTAGCTGCCAATGAACGCTCTGAGGAAGCGGATGACAATGGAGGTGCCACGACAGGGAACGAAGAGGAGGAAGATCAGTCACTCCATCCATTGATGGCTGCCCTCAATGACCTGGAGAGGGACCCAGTTACAGACGGCGCTCCAGTACAGGGCGAGGGCAAGGACCACAATACTTGACCAAGAAAGCAGCTGGATGGACGAGATATCGGCTGGACCAAATGGCAGCACGCAAGTGGCTCACACGCCTCTCAATTGTTATTTTTATAAGTAGTTTTTGGTTGTTATTGTATCTGTTCTCTTCTGAACACGAACTACCACATAGAACGGTGGGCACTGTGGGAAAGTACCCTTACTAGTTTTTGTTCGTCTGACAAGTTGGGGTAGCTCGGAAGAGGGTAGGGACATCAGGGAGGGCGACAGACCTTTTCCTGCTGATAAGTCCCAACACAGAGAGAGGTAGATGGTGGGACTGAAGGGGGAGGAAGGTGGGGAGGGGGGAGCGGGGGAAAGTTGGGGTTGTACAATGCACCTTATTGGAGAGGTGCTAGATATCAGGGGGGAGTTGGGAAGATGGAGGAGAGGGAGAGAGCGGGGATGGGGAGGGGGGGAACGATCATGTCATGCTAGCCGCACACTCAAGTATCCCAGGAGACTCCTCCATACAGGGGACCGACTACACTAAATTGCACGCAAGCCAGACTGACGGGTGACAATAGGTCAAATCACAGAGACCAAAGGGGCTTAAGCGTCCTGACATGGAATGTCAACGGGTTTGGCAGTAAGATTAAGAGGAGTTTGGTCACTTCCTACATTAAAAGGCTGAGCCCCGACATAATACTGCTGCAAGAAACACATCTTAAGGGGACAAATTGTGCATTCCTAGCTAGGGGACAATACAAGGTATTAGCACATGCAGGGTACACCACGGACTCGAGAGGGGAGCCAATATTGCAAAAAAGACTATACCGTTTCACATAGCTCAATCATGGACAGATACACAGGGGACTTATGTGGGGGTGTAGGGGACTTGGAATAGGCGTGAGTATACGATCCTTTCAGTGTATGCCCCCCCGAAACTGCAGGCCAACACGCTTAAGAAGATAGTAGATATTATCCTTGATACAGCTGACACTATACAAATTCTTGGCGGGGACTTCAATGATGTGATGGACCCAGGGCTGAACCGGGCGGGAATCCAGAGATCGGACCCGGACCCCCCTATCCCGAATGATCACGGACATGGGACTCACAGATGTATGGAGGTGGTTACACTCAGATCAGAGGACCTACTCCTTCTTCTCGGGCTCCCATAAAGTGTACTCGAGGTTGGATTACATCTTTATGTCCAGGCAAAACTTTGCAATAGACGACACAGCGGAATATAAAGCCAGATGGATCTCTGATCATTCTCCACTACTAGCAAGAGTGGGAATGGGAAGAGATGGGTGTAGAGGGCCCTGGAGATTGACGGCATGGGACTTACAAAATGTGACTGTATTGAAGGGTTTGAGAGCAGACGTGAAGGTCTATGTGGCCAACAATGAAGGGACAGTCCTCTCCAAAGTAACATTCTGGGAGGCTCTAAAAACAGTAATGCGAGACAGGGCTCAAAATAGACTGGCGGCTGAACAGAGGAAGCTCCAAGCAGACACAGTAGCACTGGAGGCGAGTATTCTAGACCTGGAGAGGGAATACTTGATCTCGAAAGAGACGGGGACCCTCAGGAGACTGACAGACACGCAGAGACAATAACGCGAGCTGGTCACGGGAGAGGCCAAAACCCAGGCACTAGCCACGTTACACGGCTGTATGATGTGGGGGATAAGTCGGGCAAGTTACTGGCGTGGCTTAGTAAAAAAGAGCGCGCAGCGAGATGGGTGGAGAAAATCAAGGACCCTACTGGAGCTCTGATAAGATCTGATGCAAATATTGCTGAGACATTTGGGGACTATTATGAAGGCTTCTACCGGGCTAGAGACCTGGGGACCTCTGAGGAGGTGTTTCAGTACATGTAAACGATTGGACTACCAACCCTGCCTTCGGAGGCCCATCAAGGCCTAGCGGCTGACATCACTTTAGACGACATTACCGAGGTCCTGGCTAGGCTCCGACCGGGTAAAACCCCGGGTCCCAACTGGTTCCCGGCAGAGTTTTTTAAACGTACGGCTGATCTCCTGACACCCCATCTGAAGGGGCTATTCGAAGGGGCTTTACAAGAGGGGAGACTTCCCCTAGATCTGAGTACGGCAATAATAGTCCCGATACATAAGGAAGTGAAGCCACAAGATGATTGTGCGTCGTACTGCCCCATCTCCCTCTTGAATATAGAGGCGAAACTCTTGGCAACCATCCTAGCACTGTGACTCTGCTCGGTGATATTGGAATTAATACATCTAGACCAAACAGGGTTCCTCCCGAATTGGGCCACCAGGTTAAATCTCCGGCGCACCCACAATTGGTTGCAAGAAGTAAGAGGAAGGGATGATCCACACTGGTTCTTATCCCTAGACGCTGAGAAAGCTTTCGACGCGGTCCACTGGCCGTTTCTTGAAGGAGTCCTGCAGAAGTTCGGTTTCGGCCCTAAATTCCGGAAATGGGTTCAACTGCTCTATACAGAACCCAGAGCTAAGGTGAGAGTGAACGGGGCTTTATCGAGGGAATTCCCAGTCCAAAGGGGAACCCGACAGGGCTGCCCATTGTCCCCCCTCCTGTTCGCTCTCACAATAGAGGTATTGGCAGCCAGTGTGCGCCAGAATGTAGCCATTGGGGGATTCAGGCGAAATGAGATGGACTCCGAAGAGGAAAAAATATCGCTTTACGCGGATGACATCCTCTTATACATTACACGGCCGGAGACCACAATTCCGGAGATATTTCAGGAATTGGAACGATATGGCAGACACGCAGGTTACTAGGTAAATTGGCACAAGTAGGTCCTCTATGACCCCAAGGGACGGGGAAGCTGGCCGGACCTTCCTGGAAGGTTACTGACGACCGTAGAGGGGTTTAAATACCTCGGAGTGTATGTTACCCTGGATCGTAAACAGCCCTACCAACGGAATGTAGAACTAATAAAATTGAACTTTATAGAGGACGTGACTCGGTGGAGGCAGCTCCCCCTTACTATACTGGGCCGGGCGGCTATGTTCAAGATGATTACTGTACCCACATTTTTATATGCCCTGCAGAATGAGTACTACCCTCTCTTGGGGAAAATGTTTGGGAGAATACACGCAGAACTTAGTTCCTTCCTGTGGCTCGGCAAACAACCCAGAGTAGAACTGAGCACGCTCCAACGCCACCAATATAGTGGAGGGATCTCGCTCCCGAATCTGGAGGCATACTATTGGGTGGAACATATAGCCCTGATCAACGACTGGTTGCATGCACAGGCGGACCATCCTATCTATGCTCTTGAGAGACATAAACTCTCAGCCAGGCCACTGCTGTACTACCTATATGGGGGTGCCCGACGACGACAGCTTCCCCCTGCTACGAGTAATACTCTGCAACTGTGGAACAAGGCGATGAGCCGCACGGGCTGGGGAAAGAAACCCACCAGACAGACGCCGATTTGGCACTGCGCGTGGCTCACAGAATTGAACCAGTTAAAAGGATTCCGGAGGTGGGATGATATTGGTATCTCCACCCTGGGAGGCATAGTGGCAAGGACTGCACCACACGCAGTTTTTCAAATATGCCCAGTTACGACATGCCTGGAGAGCGGAAAAGATACACCTAAACGAGCTCCCGGAGTATGCCCCTCTAGAAGATAGGTTGTTACAGGAACAGATACGGGAAAAGGCGGTATCATTCACATATAGAACATTAACAAACAACATGCTAGGCGACCTGGAGAAACTCAGGAGAACATGGGAAAGATTGGTGGGAGTCATGGAGGATATAGATTGGGAAATGGTCCTAATGCACACCAGGGAGGTGGCCATTAAGTCCCGACTGCGACTTATCCAGTTTAATGTGATGCATAGAACATACTATGACAGAGTTAGGCTTCATAAAATGGGACGGACAGAAGACACTAGGGGCCATATGTAGGTTAATGGCATTTACAGAATCATAAATACCGAATTTGCCATGTAGGTAATTATTCGGTATCTACCGATTCGGTAATTGCCATTGATTCCTATGGCTCGTGAGGCCCATAGGAATCAATGGCAATTACCGAATCGGTAAATACCGAATCGGTAAATTTACCGAATTGTCAAGGGGGACAGGGTGTCACTTTGACACCCTGTTGCACCCCTGATTCTGGCTTGTGTGCCATGTGGCACACATACCTGCCCTATGGCACATGTGTACATGCACAGATGTGCATGTACACAGAAATTTGTTATTTACCATGCCATTGTATTTCATGGTAAATAACGAATTCCTAAGGGACTGTGGCACTGTTTCCAGTGCCACCTACATCCCATATTACCGATTCTGTACATTTACCGATTTGGTAATTTACAGAATCGGTAAATTTACCAATTCAGTAAATATACAGAATCGGTAATTTTCTGGCCCCCTACATCTAAAACTACGAATACCGGTCGGTAACAGCCGAAATCGGCCGCTACCGACCGGTATTTGGTCACCTACATACGGCCCTAGGTGCCTTAGATGCAGGGACACGGGAGGAGACTTCTACCACATCATCTGGACCTGCCCAACAATTCACGGGTACTGGGGAGCTATCTTCACAGAGTTAAGCGAGGTGCTGGAGACCCCTTTCGACCCGGAGCCCAAATTGAACCTTCTAGGCATGACAAACGACGTAGACTTAGCACGTCCCCTGCTGACCTTTTTGGTTCTGGCGTTGGTGATGGCCAAAAGGGATATAGCCAAGTATTGGGGTGCGCCAGAACCACCAACAGTGAAGGAATGGAGGAGAGGGCTTGACCTTTACATGGCCGCGGAAAGACGAGGGGATGCCCGAAGAAGTTCCATAAGGAATGGGGCAAATGGAGAATATACCATGGGCTGGATGGTGGGTTATGAAGATTGCATAGTTAAAAAGGAATTCAGAATGTATCTATGTCATCTGGGGAGACATCAACAACCGGATACAAAGGACTATTGCACTACTGCACTTTGGACTCTGGTCTACATCGACATAGAATTACCGAGAGATGTACGGGGGGAGGGTGGAAATTGGGAGAACGGGAAATGTGCGATGGAAATGACATGATTGTATTGTTGAGTTATCTTAAAATGAAAATAAAAATGTTTAAAAAAAAAAAATAACTGTGGCAGCTTCAAATGATGAGTAGACCTGTATATGTGCAATTTTCAAGAGTTAGATAAACGTTGAGCCAAAAGGGGTAAACCTCCAACTGAAGGGCATATGGTCACACTGGACCACTGCAAAGTCACAAGTTCAGGCCAACCATGAAGGATTGCAGGCTGGGCACAGGACCAAGACTGGCCTTATAAGGATTGTTACTTATGTCATTGGTGTGTGGTCTGCTGGCGGTGTTTACAAGGTTTTGCATCACGTGGCGTCGGTAATATAAGTGCGTCCATATTTAGCATCCAACAAATGTGTGTAGAGATAGGAGTACCTTTTGTGAGATGCAGAGATGGCCTGTAGCTAAAACATCCAACGTAATCCTTTTTAGGATTAGGCACCTTATCTATCTACCAATCTATTCTAGACTGGCAATCTATACTAGGGTTGCTGTGCTAGACTGCCAATCTATACTAGTGTTGTTGTTCTATACTGCCAATCTAAACTAGGGTTGTTGTTCTAGACTGCCAATCTATACTAGGGTTGATGTTCTAGACTGCCAATCTATACTAGGGTTGTTGTTCTATACTGCCAATCTAAACTAGGGTTGTTGTTCTAGACTGCCAATCTATACTAGGGTTGATGTTCTAGACTGCCAATCTACACTAGGGCTGTTGTTCTATACTGCCAATCTATACTAGGGTTGTTGTTCTTTACAGCCAATCTATTCTAGGGTTGTTGTTCTAGACTGCCAATCTATACTAGGGTAGTTGTTCTAGAATGCCAATCTATTGTCAGTGCTCACAGAGCGTGAGTGCACTGACAGCGGATGCGGAGCTACAACGGGACGAGAAACTACAATTCCCGTCATCCGCCTGCGATGTCAACACACGCGCTGATGTTGCACGGTTTCAGTCATGCTGTCGGTGGACCTGAATATCAGGAGATGGCGCCTTTACGAAGACGGCGATTATTCTGTGGTTCCCGATGTACCAGGAAGTACGGTCGGGTAAGGGTGCGGTCTCGCACCAGCTTTATTCTTTTGTATTTCTTGCGTTATTCTGCTATGAGGGCTCCCGGAGCATGTTTCCTTGTTCCTCCCATTGGCGAGACGCATTACTTCTTATGGTTTCATGAGGGAGTAAACTCTGTTGCCGTTTGCCTGAGCCAAGTGTTCTGGAACTATTACCGCTCTTGCTTTGAGGCAAAAGTGAGAGCACAGGAGTACTACCTTTTGCTTTCTTGTATTGTTTTTATTTGCTGAAGTTTAACAATGATCGTCCAAAAACACTGTTATGCGCTCAAGGAATTCCTACTCTGGAGAGTGTCTTCCCTGGACGTAATGGATGAAAACTGTTAATGCCCTTTTGGAATTACTGTTTGAGTATCCAGGAATGGAATACTGATTCTTGCCTGCATTTAATATTGGATTCTGTGTTATTGTGGAGTTTTATGCTTTCATTGTAGAACTCAGTGACGCCATGGAATGACATCACTGAGAGATTCTGTGAAGACAGTCAGTTGAAGAAGCTGGAAGTCGCTGTAGACTTATGAAGATGTACTCTCATGAATAAAGGCTTTTATTCATTAACCACTGCCTCTTTGGTTACTACATTTTATGGCGACAAGGACCTGCGCAGGGGTTATGCAGTTTGCCTGTTTTAGAAGATAACTCAGATTGAGGGAAGATTTAATGATGTCATTTCCCCATGTATTCACACATAATTTGGGTATGCTAAAAAATTTTACTCACCGCATTATCCTGAAAAAGAATGCTCGTCCAGTTGAGTATAAAGTTAGGCCCTTACCTTTGTTAAAAAGAGCTTGATAAATTGCTTGAATGTAAGATTATTGAACAAATCGAGTCGTCAGAATGGCTTGCTTCGATTGTCGTCGCACCCAAGGAAGGAAATAAGATGTGTCTATGTATAGACTTAAGAGACTTAAATCAGAAAAATATGGGTTGATAGGCAACCGCTACCGAATATAACGGAGATGTTGAGTGTGATGGGTGGTGAAAAAGTTTTTAGCTTCTTAGACATGTCCCCTGCTTATCACCAAGTAAATTTGCAGCCAAAGTCATGACCATTAACTTCCTTAGTCACACCATTAGGGGCTTATCGCTACTGCCGTATGCCGTTTGAGTTAGCTTCAGCCTCTGCGGTGTTTCAAAGAGATATGCAGAATATATTTCAGGGAATGCGTAGCATTTTATGCTTTCAGGATGACTTAATGGTCGTGGGTAGATCTTTTAAGGATCATAATGAATTAATGAGTGAAGTTCTGAAAAGAATTGCTGACCATGGGCTGACTATAAAGAAAGACAAATGCCAACTGAGAAAAAAACACGTAAACTACCTAGGTTATGAGATATCTGCTGATGGTATTAGACCAAAGAAAAGTATAGTAAAAGCAATTATAGATGCTCCCCAACCATCAGATAGGGATTTGTTGAAGTCATTTCTTGGCCTAGCTGAGTACTTTTCAAAGTTTTTATCTAACTTCTCGAATACTGTGGAACCTATGAGAATGTTATTGAAAAAATGGAGTGTCATTTGATTGGAATGCTTCAGGTGAGGCAGCATTTGAAAAAATCTAAACATTATTGGTTACTGCACCTACTTTGGTTTATTTTGATGTGTCAAGAAAAACTATATTAACAACTGATGCTAGTAATGTAGGTTTGGGTGCTGTTTTGACCCAAAGAACAGAAAATGGAGAAAGTGTGATTGGGTTTGCGTCACAATGCTTGCAGGGAGCAGAGAAATCTTACTCTGCTATTGAGAAAGAGGCTTTGGGTTGCTGTTGGGCGATAAATCATTTAACATTTTATTTATGGGGATTGCCTTTCGTTCTAAAGACAGATCACAAGCCCTTAGTGCACATTTTCAAAGGAGGGAAAGGTCTTGAAGGAAATGTGATGCCACAAATTTCTAGATGTTCAGTAATGGATTAAAATTTTTCAATTGATTTTGTCAGGGGTAACAAGAATGTCATAGCCGATAGTTTGTCGTGCATGCTGGTTGAGGGAGAAGAAGAGTTTTCTTCCTTAGTATCTGAAGTAGAATCTTTATGTATTGTTAATGATTTAGATTTGGCCTTAAGGCAGGAAGAGTGGGATGAAGCCTTGGATAGTGATAGGGAGTACATGGAACTTAAGGATGTCATACCTGAGGGATGGAAAAACGTGATGACTTGTTGGGAGTCCAAACTTAGCCCTACTCTTAATCAATGGTGCAAAGATATGGATATGGCGATGATTGCGGAAAAGTCCGTGTATGTTCACCGAGAGTGCCCCAAAAAATGGACAAAGGTTAGGGGAAGATGGAATACATACCGGAGAAATATCTGTGAATCCCCCACATTGGATGAGTCCGAGTCAGACTGTAGTGAATAACCACACTGTAATACATGAAGCTTAGTAGACACACCCTGAAGGTTTGCTTGATCTTACTGGTCTGGGCTGACGAGTCTCTGATATGAAATACGGTAGAAGTAATCTGTGTACAATATCCTATTTATGTCTGTGCCCCATGTGAAATATACTGTCATTGTAACAATGAACGAAACGTTAATAAAAACTGTTCAAAGAAAAATATGGTGGTGTGATGATGGTTCTTGCGCTTCTTCTCAGACCCTATTGGTTTCCTTCACCCTTGCTGCATTCCGAGATCACTTCCATATCTCCTTCCAACTTGATCATATTGAATTTTGCAATTCTGTTTAAATTTGATATCTTATGGTCATCCTCTAGAATGCATTAGTGAAGAATTTGATTACCTTAATTGACTTGCCAATTTTTTTATTCCAGCTCCATACCCTAGAAGTATAATCCTTACCCAGTCTCCAACCTTAATACATGTCACTTTCACTTTCTTTCAAATGTCAAACTCTTCTTTCATTTTTCTCATTTTGTCTTCCACTCTACGTTTCCACTTTGCCTCATCGACTTTGCCTTTAAAACTATGCTCTCTCCTCTTATTTACTTAACTGGAACACATCACACTATTAGGCTTCCTTCTCTGAAAAGTTCAAACAGTGCCTTACCCTTAATGAAATGGGGTGTTAGCCTATACACTCTTAATTCGCCATGAATCTTCTCCAACCACAACTTATTGGTCCTTCTTAGGCGCTGTAAGGTGTCTTTCTACACTTTGCTGAACCCATCAATGCTGCCATTGCATTCTGGGTAATTTATGGAAGCTTTCTTATGGACTATATCATTTTGTCCTAGAAACGTTTCCATTTCTCTTGACGTCACGTGTACCCCATTATCAGCTAGCAATGGCACAGAAGTACAACCCTCTCGATCAAACACTGTTTTAAGAAGGTTTATCACAATCCACTTCTCCACAGAAGTTACAGCTGCAACCTCTGGCTCACATGAGTACCAATCAATGCAACTCAAAATATAATGGTCTGCACTACCAGATTTAATAGGACCAACAATGACTAGAGAAATCTCTTCCCAAGGAGACGAAGGCAGCTTCCTCACCACCATGGGTTGAGTTCTGCACTTCATATATTTGCCACTAGCGAGACACTCAAAGAAATCCCTCACTTTCCTCTCTATCATCACATCCATTCCAGGCCACCAATGATCAGTTCTAATCCTCATCTTGGTCTTTGATATCCCAAGTTGACTTTCATGTCCAAGTGAAATGATATGATATAAACAAAGTTTTGGTCCGCACACAACAACCGAAATGCGTTGGCTACTGGGAAGAATTAATAAGAAAATAAAGATTCAAGAAAAAAGACCTGTGTGAAGTAAATTATTTTGTGAACGGACTTCGTGGTTGCTGTGTGCGGACCAAATCTTTGTTTGTTCTGGTTTCCTTTGGTCAACGCACCACATGGTTACTTAACTTCCCACTACATAAATAAGTGCAGTATTGAATCCTAGATCCTTTTGTTTGTAAATCATTGAAATGATACGATGTCTTAATGTGTTGGGAGGAGTCAACTTATTACCTTATAACTGTCAATTCCTCTCTCACCTCCCAAAAGCCTTTCAATCATGCTCACAATCTTTTTTCCTGACAATATACATTGCTTCACTATCTATAATTCCTGATTTTTTCTTACCTCACCTAGCCACTCTAGTTTAGAATCACCAGTGACCTCACACACCTTGATTTCATCATCACACAACTCATCAAACAAAATACTTTTTCTCCTCAACAGAAGGATCTTCACAACACATGCAAGATACACAGACTGCTAATATATTCCTAGCACCTGGAACATACATCATGTCAAAATCAAATTCTTTAAACACAATTATCCGAATGCCCAGAATGCTCCCAACACTTCCTTCTCAATAACTGAGTAGTTCCTTTCTGTTGCTCTTAACCTCCTAGATGCAAACAAAATAGCTTTTTCTTCTCCATCTTCTACTTGCAGAATTAAACCCAATTCTTTTGAGCTAGCATCTGTCATCAGCACAGTTTCCTGCCATGGTTCAAAACTTGATAGACTAGGTGAATCCTTCAATTTTTTCTTAATTGTCACAAATTCTTTCTGGCAATCCTCATTCCATCTAAACTCAACACCTTTTTTTATCAGGTTTCATATTAATACTCTTCTCTGCATAACCTGCTGTGAATTTACCATGGTACTCAACCACTCCAAGAAATGTAATAAATTTTTCTTTGTTCTCATGCATCGGCATATTACTAATGGCAGTCAGTAGATCTTTCTTAGGACTGATATCACTTGACGGCATCTGATTACCTAAGTATTCTATACTGTCCACAATAAATCTGCAGTTGCTTCATTTGAGTCTGAGACCACAAGCATCCAGCCTAGCAAAGACAGGATGCAATCTCTTGTCATGTTCTGTTACTGACCTACTCTACACTAATAAATCGTCCTGGTATATCTTGACCCCTGAAGCACCTTTTAAGACATCTTCCATCACCCTCTGAAAACACGACAGAAGCAGAGACCATCCTAGCTTACATGAACGTACCAAACGGGGTAACAAAAGACGTCAGATCTTGAGACAAGGGATGTAATTTTATCTGATGATAAGTGGAAGTCCAGGGAAGAGAAACAGTTTGCACTCCCTTTCGAACTCAGCATCTCTGTTACATTAGGTAAAGAAACTTGTCCACCTTGACACATTTAATCAGTTCTCGCAAATTGAAACATAATCCCTCCCTTCCATTGGCTTTCCTCGCCATGACCACTGGGGACAACCACTTAGACTCCTCAACTTTTTCAATAAAGCAGTCACTTTCTAACCTTTCCAACTGCTGCTTCATGTCTTTCCTTACTTTCAGTGGGATATTAGGCACCTTACAGACTCTGGACATGGATCCCGGTTTGATCTTTTCAGACAACCTAAATCACCTTCAACACATTAGGATGAGAACATTTATACTTCTGATCACTTAACACTAAGTGCACTTTTTCTTTCAACCTCACTGCAGGAGATTCATTTGGATCCAAATAAACCCCTAACTCACACTTGTGATTTCAGATTATGAGAGAATCTCCATTCATGGATACATAACTTTTTCCAGCTGTGATCGTGTCACCAAACTCAACATCACCCTGGAAATACCCGAAGAGTCTAGTAGCGTCCCATGTTCACTTTGGCACCTCCTACACTTGCTACATTCACTGGACATTCATTTCCTTTGGCATTCACAAATTATCAGATTACAATCATCCTTCGATTCATGTTTCACTTCCCTTATTCTGCCTTTGTCATCACAGGATTTGCAATTTTTCATGAAACGGCCCTTGTGCCCACACGTTTTACAAATGGCCTTCCAACTTGGGCAATCCTTACAATTAGCTAAATGTGAAGAGGTATTGCAACAGAAACAATGAAGATGGATTTTCCTAACCTATTTAACGCTATCCTTAACATCTTTACACTTATCTTTAGTCTCTTTAAAGTTGTCTTTTCTATATGATTTAACCCTAACACTTCGGATTTTATCACCATTACCTTTTTCACACACATTAGCTTCCTTCTTTATGGTATCAAAACACGCCATTGAATGCTCAAGAGGTTTTGCTGTAATTAAAACATCATTTAGAGGCAGATTGTCCTTTTGCCACAAAGCCTCCCTTGCTTTTTTAATTACACCCACAAGCATAAATTGATCCCTTAACCATTCCTCACATGATGTGCCAAACTTACATGTAGAGGCTAACTTGTACAATGATGTTATATATTCATCCACTGACTCATCGGACTTTTGCATTCGCTTACCGAAATAATACCGCTCTAACACAGTAATGACCTTAGGGAGATAATACAAGTTGAATATTTTTACTCAGGTTTCAAATTCATTTAGGTCATCAGAGTCAAAGTCACTTAATTCAGGAAGATGTTCATAAACTTCTTCCCCTTCAGGACCTAGACAGTGCATCAAACGAGATGTTTTGCATTCAGCGCTTAAAGATGTTCCACAAACACTGGCATAATGGGAGAACACTTTCTTCCATTAGGGCAACACAAGACTGGTACACAGGTGAAGATAGAAAAAATTGAGGAGGGGTTACGTTTTGCATGACTGTACAGTACAATACAATAACTAAACTGTATAATAAGATAACTACAGTTTAATAAAAAAATATATATATATTCATTAAAAAAAATCTTACCACACACAAACCATAGCCCCCCTCCCCACCCGTACCGGACCACCTCCAGAAAACATACATCAAATAGACAGACCAAATCTGTCTATCTATCTATCTGTGGACGAGGTGTGACGCAGCAGCCAGGTGCCTGACTCTGAACCAAGGTGTTCACGGTTCGATTGCCAGTGGCAGGTTAGCCCAGCACCATGTGACTCTGGGTAATGGCTCGCTTAATCTTCCCGACGGCCCGCAGTGCCGGGAGACCCTTCTGGAGGTAGCTGCGTGCTTTACAAATGCTGGTATCAGTAGGGTCGATGAAAGGCCACCCTTTTGACCATCAACACTAGGGGGCAGATTTATGTCGGACTTGTGGCACTTTTGCGCCGCCTTTGCGTCACTTCTGTGACGCAGCGGCGGCGTAAACCCTGTGCCACGTTGTGACATACTTACATTGTGACGCATCTGTGGAGATGAGCCACGGTGTAAGGCCCTGCGCCACATGAAACCTTCGTCAGGTTTCATGTGGGCGTTTCCACGCAGGGGGGGCGTTCCATCGCAGGAACACCCCTGAAAGTGACTCAGTGAAATCTACAAGATTTCACTGAGTCACTTTCCCAACACTGATGCGTCAAAACCCTACACCTGCTTGGTGCAGGGGTATGGACGCACCACGTTAGAGATAGGGCAAGCTGGAATAGTGCTGGAGTTGCGTGCCGCAGGCAACACAACTTCAGCACTGCGCCAACTTCACGCCCTAGATGTGACACGCATCTGTTTATTCTTGCGCCGCATTGTAAATGCGGCACATCTTCGGTGGCACAAGGATAAACTTGCGTGCTGTATCTTTCCTGGCGCATCTATGCCGATTTGCAGAGATGCGTCAGGCAACATAAATCTGCCCCTAGATCTTTTAATTGATCCTGTGCTTGATTCGAGTAACATACTAAACATTCCTGTAGAGGACACGTGTAATCTTGCATTAGTCACTATTGCGATGCATGATTCTATCATTCCCAGTAGTTGCGTGAAAGTCCTGACAGTTAGTTGATGGGGAATTGTATATGTTCATGTATGCACGTTGCGACTATTTTCTTTTTCTCACTTAGTATTTGTTTGCACCTATATCCACGGCAATAGGCAGGGACAACCCCAAAGTCTGACTGTTGGACTATCTGGTGGTGAGTTTGGTGACCCTTTCCCCAACTTATTGTTTTTTCTTTCCTCTTTTCTTTTTCTTCCCTTTTCCCTCTGCACCTCTCTCCTTTCTTGAGGACCATCTTTCCCTCCCCCTCCTCCATAATTACGTACGATGGAGAGCATCAAGACATTCGGCTTCTCAGACGAGGACTTCGCACGGATGATAGGTGTGTCTGATGGAGGTGGTAAACAGTTTACCCTTTCCAAGGGAATTGAAGGGGAATGGAACAAACTTATTAATTTGAAAAAGAAATCGATTAGGACTGAAGCTCATGCCAAATTTATGTTGGAGTATCTAAAAGCAGGAACTATTCCGATTGGTCTAAGGGTTAGAAACATTCCAGGCCTTTTTGTCGAAAATAGATATTTTCTGGAAAAGTGGGCTCTTATATCTAATAGGTGCTCCAGAGACTACATGATGTTGATAATCGAGACTGACCGTGAGGTTCTGGCTATCTTGTCTAAAGAAATTTATGAGTTGGAAGAAAAACTCAAGAAAGATAATTCAGTAGAACTGGGTAAGAAAAAACTGAAAGATATCAGCCTAGAATTGGAGTCCTTCTCAGAATATCTTCTAAAGAGGAAAACCGAGAAATTCAGAAAGGACATTAGACTCTTTTCACAAGAACGGGCATATCCATATCTGACACCCCAGTTTTATTCCACTTCTGATGGGACCAATTGAACTCAGGGCCCTCCTCGCTGGGGAAACCGGAGAGTTACCACCTTTTCAGACATGACCGATTCAGATGGGGAAGGACCATCAAACTATGACCCAAATTACAACACCAACTACATGCCCCGCCAAGACTCCTTTGAACAACCATCTGGACAGGAACATTTTTTAGGGAACCGCAGGGGCAACTATCGACCCAAAAACCGGGCACCTCAAGTGCGGTCCTTCCATCAGGGTCAGGGACGACCGCAGAGGTATATTCAAACAAGACAGAACCAATCCTGGAGAACTTGAGCACCATCCAGTATTTAACCTGTCAGACACTATCATTACCCCGGACGCCCTTAATCTACTCTGAAGGGGACGCTCATTTGTACCGACTATTGGGTTTGATCGTTTTGAATTTATGAAGGATCTTTACTCATTCTTTAGGAAGATATGCCTCAAAAAGTTCTTCCTTGTACGACCATCGCCGGATGGGTCTGATAACCTATCAGGCTTGAAGCCTCCTTCCAATTTTACCTCTATTCTTGATACCTTAGGACCAGAGGTGGGAATTTTTGAGAAGGCAGCAATCAAAAAGATTGATAACATTATTAGATTTGTACCCAAACCCAACAATAATCTTTTGAGTGGAAAAAATCTTGTGTTAAAAACCCTACGAGAGGACCAACATCTAACAATTAAACCTTGCGACAAAGGCGGGGGCATTGTTGTCTTCAATACTCCAAACTATGTCAATAAAATGACCACCCTTCTTTCCTCGACTAGACACTATAGACGTGTCCCTAGATGTCCAGAGGAGCCCATGAAACAACAAATTCTAGCCCTTGTGATGAGCGCAGTAGAGGATGGACACATCTGTACTAAAGAGGCTGAATACTTGACCCCTACCTATACGCGTATGCCCATCATTTATGTTCTACCTAAGACTCATAAAGATACCTTGAATCCACCTATGAGACCGATCGTTTCTACGATCGGTGCGGCCACTGAACCACTCTCCAAATATGCCGACCAGTTTCTAAAACCCTTGGTGTGTAAATTACGGTTGTTCGTTAAGGACACTGGACATTTTATATCAAAGGTGGAAAGAATGCCATTTGATGGCGACAAGGAACTGTTGGTTACCATGGACCTGGAATCGCTCTACACTAACATCCCTCAAGATGGAGCGATCCAGGTCCTGGAAGAAATCTTGTGCACTCAAAGTGGGCTTTTGAACGCTCCGTTCATTGTTGAATGCTTAAAAGTTGTATTATCTGAAAGCTAACTTGAATTCAATAATAAATTCTTTCATCAAATCCAAGGCGTCAGCATGGGGGCATCTTGTGCCCCCAGTGTTGCCTGCCTGTACATGGGTAATTTTGAAGATCTTAATATCTACAATGAAATGCCACCATTTTGTGAGAACATCCGAGCCTTGTCTCGCTTCATCGATGATATTTTTTTCATCTGGGGAGGAGACCAGGCATCCCTGAACGAATTTGTTTTGTGGAACAATGCTGCCGATCCAAACTTGAGATTTACGGCAAATTACAGCAGTACTAAGATCGAATTTTTGGACGTTTGGGTCGAGCATGCCAAAACTGAACTTTTGGTATCTCTATATGTAAAACCTACGTCCAGAAACCCCCTCCTTCAATATGGGAGTTACCATCCCCGGTGTCAGAGGGATGGTATCCCATTCATCCATTTCCTTCGCTTGCAAAGGAACTGTTCTGAAATGAAGGACTTCCTTCTCCAGGCGGATATCCTGAAGAATAAGTTGGCCGAACGTGGGTACCCTCATCGACTGATCAGAAACTCCTTCAAACGTGCTAGATACTTTGATAGGGAGTCTATGTTTCAGGATCGAAACAATGTGACGTCGGACAAGTTGGTATGCATAACCAAACTTTGCCTATCAATCACAAGGGGAGACAAACCATCAACTCCCTTTGGTACCTGTTGAATATAGGAGAGAACGAGAACGTGATCCCCAAGCCACTTTTTGCCTTGTGGAGTGGTGTGGCTCACTGGTTAGAGGCGGCAGACCCGGAAGCAGAGAACGGCCTGGGACCAGGGTTCAATTCCCGACGCGGCAGGGTCGTGGACCAGGGTCATCGGACTCGATAATTCTCGCCTCGGTGCCTACTCTAATCAGGGATCACACTCGGCAACTCTGGGCATTAGCTTGCTTCATCTCTACAACGGCCCCCCACATTCGCCAGGGATGCCTGGTTTTACCTTGGAGATACCCAGTAGGGACCATCTCACAGGGATAGCCAGGACGGGTTCCCCAGCGGTCTACAGCACCACGACGCCTCAGGGCAGCAGTGCGCTTTAGAAGAACACATACATTACATTACATTACATTACATTTCGACGAAACAAGAATCTCAGTAACCACCTGGTGCGCGGCAGACTGCCTACACCCAAGGAAAAGCGTCAAACAGCCGTCCTGGGGCTGGCTCCTATCATGGGCAACCACCGTTGTGGTACCTGCCAAGCCTGTCCCAATGCTCTAGTAGGCAATCAGTTGGTGATTGACAACCGAGCTATACATTTGAACGAAATGAGCAATTGTTGTTCATCCAATGTGGTGTAGGTTATCTTGTGCCCGTGTGGACTCCCCTATGTTGGGGAAACAGGCCGCGAATGCCATTTTAGAATTAGATAACACAAGTCCAACATAAGAAATCAAAAAAATTGGACTCCATTGGTTCAACACTGGTTGAATAAGAAACATGATGAATTTCACCTCAAATGGTCCATTCTTGAGAAAGTATGTGCCACCCAGGGTAAGGACACCACTTCCATCAGAAAGAAGAGGGACGTTTTTTGGACTTTCCTTCTGGAAGCCACCAAAAAGGGCCTGAATGAACATTGCCCGTGGGAGAATGCTATTATATGAGCCCCCCTCTATGGTCCCCCTCTGAAGAAAGCAGATTGGGTTGCCCGCATCCTTGAAGAGTGGGCAACCTTTTTCGGTGCCTGAAGTTGTGGACCGGGCTAATGACCGCGGGTGTGCTGGTGATCTTCTGAGATCTATATATCCAGTTGAGTCTGTGTTTCCCCCAGCTGTCGAGTTTCGGACTAGTATATTTATTCTGAGGCCCTCTGACACGCCTCGTTTCTTCCTCAAGTTGATGGGGACCCCCCTGGCCCCATATTTTGGATCCTGGTCCTTTTGACCTTTTTTCGATCTCTGTCCTGGAGATCTGTTAGAGGGTGTTGTTTTTTATGGCATGCGGAGGCTTGTTTATTTCTGCCCCCTCTTGGGCACCGATTCTGTGTTAGTTGGCAGGCAACGTTTTTATGCTGATTGTGATGCACAAATGTGTTTGTGTCATCTCCTGCCGCCCATCAGTTGATGAACATTTATGCTTTTGGGATGAAGGGGCAAATGCATTCTGCCCCTTAGTCGTTCCGGGCCTTTCGGATCCATTCTGGATCTCGCTTTGCCCCTCTGAAATGTTCTTTCTATCCAGGTACTCTGGATCCATTTCGTGTTTTATTTCTGACCTGTGTTGTGATGTGATGATTTCCATCTTCCTGTGATTGGCTGTCATCGCACTGCGGGACCTTTAAATAAACCGGGAATACTATTTTTCTTTTCCGGAGCTTACCTGCTTACATCCAGTTCTAATGTAACGCGGACTCTGGTCTGATGAAATTGGCTCTACCTCCAGGTATGACGGCCTTAGACCCCTCTTCCTCTTTCTGGTTTATTTATTTATTTTATTTATTTCAAAGGTTTTATATAACGCTGCTGGACCCAAGAGTATCAGAGCGCTTTACAGGGAAGGTAAAACATAATAATAAAAAAGAATTAACAATGTGCAGAGAATTTACAAGGGATATAGCAATTGTTGGCCCTGGCCCTTTTTGGCAAGTTCACCCCGAAACGTTTTGCTTTTTCCTAGCCGGTTTCTGTGACCTGGTGTTGGCGATTTTAGGCCTCTGCGCACTTTTTCACTGTGGTACAGTGTAAAGTGCGTGAGCTCTCTGTGTGTGTGGTGCCCTCCCATAGAAATGAATGGGGAATATGTATGCCCATGGTAGTTCCTGATGTGTGGGAAGTGCAGGGTCGAGTTTGGTATGTGCGAACTCGTGAGATTAATGCTGCGCAATGATGTATGCGGCATGAATGTGTCTAGTGTAGAAGTGCCACTTCTAGAAGTTGGCATATTTGTGTAATTTGTGTCTGGCATGTGATTGGCTGGAGCTAGCTGGTGAGCCTGGCTCCAAGAGTCTGGGTGGGTCTGCCCCAGTGGTGAGTGGAGTGAGGGAGGGGTACACCTGGGACCTGAATAGGGCTGGGTTTTCCCTCCACAATGCTGGCTACGCCCCCTGTGGTGCGTCTAATGTCCCTAGCCCTGCCAGTGAATAGAGTGAGGGGCTGAGCACATCAAGGGTGCTCCCAGACCAGCTGCGACTGGTTCTTCCCCCACCCTGCACCTTTAGACAAAGGATTTCTCTGTATAAAAGGAGGCTGTGACCTCTTGTTCTGGTTTGCCAACTTGAATCCTGCCAGGGGCGTGCTGCTGCTTGGGCCCAGGGGAAGTCTTGACTCCTGAAGGACTTTCCTGGACTTGTGGACCTTTACTTGTGCTCTAGCGCTTGGGAGTGCTTGATTGTGGGCCCCCAGCGCTTAATAGCGCTTTACTTTGTTTCCTCTAGCGCTGGGAGCGCTGTATTTTCCTCGAAGCGCCGGGGAACGCTTTACTTTCCATTTAAGCGCCTGGGAGCACTTTCATGTCCTTTAGCACTGGGAGCGCTGTAATCAACCGCCATAGCGCTTGGGAGCGCTTTAGTTATGCCCTATAGCGCGGGGAGCGCTTTATTTTCTCTATAGCGCAGGCAGCGCTTTATTTATCTTTTCAGCCGGTGCCCACCCGTCATTACCCCGCAAATTGCTGCCTCGAGGGTGCCCACCCCTGGTTTGATAGGAGCGCAGCCTGGGAGTGCTGGGGGAGGGCCGCCGCGCTGCCCACGGCCACCCGGAAGTATGGGGGTCAAAGGCGGAAGTCCCCGCCCCCGCAGCCCGAGAAGAGGAGAAGGGCGGCTGGAGGGGCAGGCGGGGCTCCGGAGTTGCAGGAGAGCCCCGTGCCGCCACAAGGAAGAAGCCAGTGTTCTTCCCCCATCGGGGATCCCGTGAGTAGAGGGGGAGCCCCGCATCACCAAGGCAACCAAAAGAGCAGAGCGGCGGCAGGTGCAGGCGGGGCTCCGGTGTTTGAATGAGAGCCCCGCGGTGCCTGAACAGAGAGACCGGCAGTGCTTCCCGCCCCCCTCCTGCAGCCGCCAGCGAGGTCCTTCAGAGAGGAGACGTCCCTGCGCGAGTAGTCCGGTGAGTGGGGCCGGGGCTGTATAGAGGAGAGGGGGCGTCGGGGCACGTTGCCGGTGCCCGCCCCTCTCCTCCAGTGCAAGGGCCTTTGTGTTTGAGGCCGTGGAGCCTCACTTTGAATTCGAGCTCCGACTTGGCGGCATAGTTGCTTTATGAGCCTGCGAGGCTCAGGGGGCATATCTTTGGTTTCGAGTCCCCCAGAGAGGGACTCGGATGGCCGCCTTTGCATCTTGATTTAGCCCCCAAGGGCCCCGGGGGCATATCTTTGTTTTCTAGCCCCCGAGTGGGGCTCCTACGTTGCAGAGAGGCTCTGGAGTATCATTCATTGTGTTTAGAGCCCAGAGACGCTCAGGGGCATGGCATTGGTCAGAGCCTGTGAGGCTCCAACGTTGGCCCCATCATTATTTCCACTTCTGCCCAGCACTTAGTGGGCAGCTGCTCCGTTTAGGACCCTGACTTTGGGACACAGGGCGTCCTAGCCCTATAGAGGCAAGTTGGCCTAGGGACTGCCACAGGTGGTGGCTCATGTGATTTCTGCCAATGTGATTTTACTATGTTTAGAATGGTAATTGCCTAATGTGATTTTTGCGCAATGTGATGTTACTGTGATTGTGAGGTTACTTTACCTGTGTAGGTTTGTGTTAGTGAGAGTTTACTTCACTGTGAGTCACGCCCCTAAATGAGAGTTATGCTTAGGGGGAGAGTCTAATGTGTTTAGACTAGTGAGAGATTGCCAACTGTAGTTTTACTGGTTAGGCCTAAATGTGACTATGCGTAATGTGCTTTGCATTTATGCTTATGTGATACTTCTAAAGGTGCTTATGCTTAGAAGTTTGCTTTACCTAGTATGTTATACTAGAGAGGTTATGTGTCCTGCGTGATCTAGGCCTATGGTTATTAGTATTGCGTAGTGTGTACCTACCTGTTACCAGCGGTTACTGGTTGTGATCTATAATTGTTATTTTGTGTTACACTTATTCTAAGTTCTAGAAGTGCTATTTCTACTAAGTGTGATTCTGACAGTGGCCCATGTGGCCCTGTCCTGTAAATAATCCCTTGTGAATATTGCCCGTGCCAGTTGGCACAATGTATATTGTGTGATTACTATCTAATGTGTTTTGACAATACAAAAGTTATTTTTATATAACCTTGTCTGGAGTTCATTTTGTGGTGTGCCTAGGATGTTGTTGCTGTTGTGTGTATGCGCACATTCTTTACACACTGCCTCCGGTATAAGCCTGTCTGCTCCTGCCAAGCTACCAAGGGGGTGAGCAGGGGTTATCTTGGCGTGTGACTCCCTTGCCCTGACTAGAATGGTGGTTTCTGCCTGGCTTTGACATCAGCCTTAGCCAACCAGAAATCCCAGTTCTAACAGCAATGCATTTAGAAGAGCAATGAGAGCAAAGAAACAGAGATAATTAGTTATGAGTTATGATTTTTGCTCTCATCGGCGTTGGTCCCCGGGCCGATTAGCTAGCGCCTGTTAATGGGGATTCATATTTTCTAGTAAATTGCTATGTTGCCTGATTGGATCCACTCTCTATCTCCCCCCTTGCCCTCTAATAAAAAAACAATTTTTTGCTGGCTCTGAAAGCCCCATATATACTAACCAATATAGCCGCCTATCGCTGACTCGCTTACATCTTACATCCTGTTTGTTTCCTCTCGGCAGTCTCGAACGGAGGTTGTATCGTCTGTCGACCCGAAGAGCTGGAGCAGTAGACATATCTTTACCTAACAAACCAGGTAAATAGAGTATGATGCTCCTATTACTAAATTTTAACACTACTGTAAGATCCTGGTTGTTGATAAGAATGCAGCTGACACAGGATTGAGTTGAGAAGGAGCTCAGGTTTATTGGAGATAAAAGGAGACACATCCAGATCTCATCCAAGCTCAAAGTAATAACCATCACAGCTTGTAAACATACATTCTAGTAACTGTGGTAACCACATAGAATTCATGACGTCATACAGTGTGGATCAGAGAGTGAAGGATGCTACACATCTTCCCCCATAAAAAAACAAAACGAAAACTAGAGCAAAAGAAGAAGAAAACATCATTGTAAAACAATAGATAAACAACAATACTTTCATTAAGAAACATAGTCTTTTAAATGAGAAGGTTTCTTGATAGACCTGGAAGGGCGTCGAAATACTCTAGGAACCTCATGATTGGGGTCAAACCGGGAATCATCAACATCTGTCCTAAGATCAAGAGCAGGAGGTTGATGATTACCAGATAAAACACAAATTCTATTTAAGTTCCATATTCTGTGGTTTAAGGTTCTCACAGCATTCTTAAAGACTTTTATTACTTTTATTGGTTCAGAGAATTTGATTTTTTTACCAGGAAGTTTAACAACTACCATGTCACCAACCTTCACAGGCGTTGCTTTAACGGCATGCTTGGAATCAAAGTAGAGCTTTCTGTTGGAAGAATTCAAAATCTCTTTCTCACGCCATTTAAGTCCATTATTTAAATCACCATCTTTGGAACAACTAGCAATTTCATCACTCAAATCTCTCACCCATGTTGGTTCTAACAAAGTACAAGGGGACCTTCCCCTAAAAAGGACAAAGGGCGATTTACCAGTGGAGTGAGGAGTGAATCTATAATTCTCCACCTTTTTAAGAACCTGTTCTTTCCAATTGAGACCTGCCCCTTTAGCCCAAGAGATGGTTTCTTTGAGTACTTTGTTAAATCTCTCCACCATTCCATTGGTTTCTGGGTGATAAAGGGCACATTTTTTATGATTTATACCACACCTGAGTAAGAAAGACTCCATTTCCCTGGAAACCAATTGAACCCCATTTTCGGTGAGGATCGATTGTGGAAACCCTTCCCTTGCAAATAGGGTCTCTAAGAATCTTATAACACAGCTAGTCTCAATATTGGATGTGAAGTGTATCTCAGGCCATCTGGAAAATAAATCCATTAATACAAAAATGAAAATCTGCTGGCCATCAGTGTAAATAGGACCAAGGATATCAAATGAGACCTCTTTCCACGGCCCACCAGGGAGATCCCTAATGATCATAGGTTGCACTCTTACAACTTTGGATTTATCACTCAGATTACAAACCACACAATCTCTAATGACACGCTCAATGTGCAAATCCATGCCTGGCCACCAGTAGGATGAGCGAACTCTTTCATTAGTTTTTGTCATACCAGAGTGTGACTCATGAGCCAGATCAATGATGTTCTTGCGTAGTCCAGAGGGAGGAACCAATCTAGTCCCACGAACCAAAAGATCATTACAAACAGCTAATTCGTCTTTCACTCCCCAGAATTTCGCACACTCAGCACATCCCTGTTTCTTAGAATGCCAACCCTTCTCCAGGAGAGTCATCACACCAGAGAGAACAGGATCAGATGATAATTTAGAACGCCACTCAGATTCATCAATGACCTCAACAGATACGGGGCAAACCTGATATTTATCTTCTTCACAGTCATCTTCTAAGGGTACGTCCTGTGAAACATCAACCAGCCTTGACAAGGTGTCAGCCACACAATTCTGAACACCTGGTATATATTTTATTGTGAAATCAAATTCTTGAAGTGCAATAACCCATCTGGTTATTCTGCTAGACACTAAATCAATACCCTTTTTTGCGAAAATCTCACACAAAGGCTTGTGATCAGTTTTGATTATGAACTTACTTCCCCACAAAAATTTCTTGAATTTTTTGACAGACCAAAACACAGCCAGAGCCTCCCGTTCAATAACGGAATAACGAGTCTCAGGGTCCTTAAGACCACGTGAGGCAAACATAATGGTGTCTAAGACTCCGTCATTCTCTTGTTGGAGAACAGCACCAAGTCCCTTGAGACTGGCATCAGTAGTAAGAATGGAAATCTTTTGAGGGTCAAAACTTCTAAGATTAGGAGCTTTTTCAAGACCCTTTTTTAACGTCTGAAATTCAGACTCACAAGTATCATTCCAAATGAATTCAGAACCCTTTTTCAACAGACTCCTTAAACCTACACACTGACCGGCAAAACCTTTAACAAACTTGTTGTAATACTCTATCATACCAAAGAATTTCATCAATTCTTCTCTGGAAGAAGGAGGGGGCATCTTAACAATTGTATCCACCAAGTTGGCCTTAGGTGCAATACAATCTTTTGAAATTGTATGACCTAAATAATGAATTGATGAGACACCAAAATGACACTTGTCAATCTTGATAGTAAGGTTGGCCCTTTCAAGTCTACTAAGCACGTCAAACAGGATAGATTCATGCTCAACATCATTCTTACCAAATACAAGAATGTCATCTTGGTACACACACACTTTCTCACAACCTTTAAGCACCTACTCCATGATGCGCTGAAATACAGACGCCGCTGAAACAAGACCAAAGGGCATTCTGATGAATCTAAATGTCCCAAAGGGAGTAATAAAAGATGTAAGATTTCTTGAAGACTCTTCTAGCTCAATCTGGTGGTAAGCAGAGGCCAAATCCAATGTGCTGAATATTTTTGCATTACCCACTTTAGTTAAAAGATCTGAGATGTTAGGAAGAGGATATCTGTCACTGATAACACACTTATTTAACTGCCTCAAATCAATGCATAGACGCAAAGAACCATTGGGTTTGCGAGCAGCAACTACGGGCGCAATCCAATCAGTTCCTGTGACTTCCTCAATGATCCCTCCCAACTTTAATTTTTCCAATTCACTTATCATCTCATCCCTGAGGGAAATGGGAACAGGTCTAGGCTTGCAAGCATAGGGTTGAGAACCAGGTCTTAGTGGAATTTCAAGTTTGAAATCTTTGAGACACCCTAGTTCATCTCTAAATACTTTAGGAAATTGCATTTTGATGCGTGACAACAACTCAACATTGGAATCAACTTGGACAGAACTAACAAGTTCTTTGAGTATTATGGGATTGGGAGAACTGGGATCAAGCATTATGTGGAGATCACCCTGGTGAAACCAACTGATGATACTGTCACCTTTCTGCGAAACATAGATCTTGCCAACAGTATAACGATTTTTGTACTCAATTCGTCCTGTAAAGCATCCCAACAGAGGAATGAGTTTACCTCCATATGCTAACAGGCGAATGTCAGCTCTAGATAATTGAGTCTTGTTGGACAACTTACCCAAATAAAAATTTCTAGAAATAATTGTTATTTTTGCACCAGAGTCAAAAAGAACGTCTGTTGACTCACCTTCAATTTCAATAGTGTCAATAGGACAGTTTCTAAGATCAGCTGTGGAAGTGACTTGGACAATAACCTGTCCACACACAAAATCCTCCTCTAAACATTCATCATCAACAAATTTCACAGAAGTGAAAGGGGTTTTACTTTTGCACAAGTTGGAAAAATGACCCTTCTTCTTACATTTTGAACAAACAGCATTAAATGCTGGACCTTTCGTGTCATTAGCATAATGACCAATTTTGTCACACCTGAAACACTTAGGTACAAAGGATTTCTTTTTAGTTTTTGAAGGATTGATCAACCCTGAAGATTTTTGTGAGTCAGCTACCGTATTTTTAACAACATGAACAGAAGGTTGTTTGTCTTTATTCAAGGTATCTACGCACTTTAGGGAATGTTCAACTCTTTTGGCAAGTTGTAGGACCTCATCTAAAGATGGTTCATCTTTTAACCACAATTCATCTCGAACTTTTTTGATGTTACATACAACCATGAATTGATCTTTAATTCTTTCGTCAATGGAAGTGGCAAATTTACAAGAGGAAGATAATTTCCTTAATTGTGTGACATAACCCTCAACAGTTTCCCCTTCATTTTGTAACCTTTTAGCAAATTGATGTATTTCTAAAATCGTACTAACCTTGGGCAAATAATGATTGTCTAATTTTTTCATGCAAATTTCAAACTCATTGAGACCTCTTTCTTCTTCAGAAGTAAGTTCTGCTAAATGGTCAAACACATCCTGGCCTTCTGACCCAAGACAATGGAGTAGGAGAGATGTCTTGCGTTCAGCACTCAAACTAACCCCACAAACTTTAGCGTAACGCTCAAAAACTTTTTTCCATTTTTGCCACTTAATAGGAGGGTCCCCAGGAGATGACAGAAAGAATGGGGCTGCAGTGACATTTTGCATGGTTGCTAATTCAATGAGGGATTAGGACAATTAAAGCGTTGTGACTAAAAGATTATTACTAGGATAAGTAAAACAGCCTAGAAAAACAATCACTTTTGTCATACATATAAATTAGTAATAGAATAATAAAAAAAATATTCATTCAGTTCAGTAGAAGTGATAAACTTGCGATGAGATGTTGTCCAGGAGGCTGTTCCACAAAGTGCTTCTGAGAGATGTTGTCCAGGAGGCTGTTCCACAAAGTGCTTCTGAGAACGAGGTGCTCTGACAATATAGTAAGAATTGGCAAAGAAATAGTGTTAAACGTTAAGCACTGTGAAGCAAAACTACCCGGTATCAACACTACAAAGTGTTATTATATGTAAATAATTAGTTTAGTAGAGCGTGTTGAAATTGAGTTGTCAGGGAAACCAAAGAAACGCGATGAAAATTAAAAATGGCTGCCAATGATGTCAGACGTTACGCCCGGCAGCGCCACCTTTCAGAGTCAACATTGCGTTGAGACGCGTAGTTGTGCGAGTCCTTCGGAAGACAGAGAAGCTGCACGACCTGAAACCATGGACACCAGAAGCTGCACGTTCCAAGCGATGACAAGAAGCAAATAACGACAAGGGTGAGTGATAGCTTTCACGCGCGAACACTCACGGGCTTTGATTATTTTTAAAACAGCCGCTGCAAGCATTAGGTTTCCACGTTGATGAAGGCAAAGATTTGTTTACTTTCAAATACCGAGCTCTTTAGAGGAAAGTACCGTTTCACTTGGCATTAACACGCTCGTCGAAAATGAATCACTTTTGTTTCAAAGCTCGATAGAAGTTATAAAAGCCAAGTTAGTTTCAAAATTTAATAAAAGTCACATTAAGAGGACAGTCCCAACGCAGTGAGAGTAGAATTTTAAACAGTTGTTGCAAAGGTCAGAATGTCTTCCTTTAAAATTAAAGTCAAATCATAAGTGGTTGAAAAACCAATTAAAGCAGCGGTTTAGCACTGTAAAGAGTACAGTTTAAAGAATTACCCACTGATGTATTGATATATGTCAAAAAGACACAAAGTTCAATTAAAAGGTTATTAAATTAATACTGAAAACAGCCGCTGGTGCAATCAAAGCACAATTAATATTAACAGCCGCTGGTGCAATCATAGGCACGTAATAAAGAGAAAATGGTACCTTGAAATTGAAGAAAAGTATTTTGTTGAGATAGTTGAGTCTCCCTTTTCTTCAGCTGCCGACTACGCCAATGTAAGATCCTGGTTGTTGATAAGAATGCAGCTGACACAGGATTGAGTTGAGAAGGAGCTCAGGTTTATTGGAGATAAAAGGAGACACATCCAGATCTCATCCAAGCTCAAAGTAATAAACACCACAGCTTGTAAACATACATTCTAGTAACTGTGGTAACCACATAGAATTCATGACGTCATACAGTGTGGATCAGAGAGTGAAGGATGCTACAACTACCTAATAATGGAGCAGTTTAGAGGACATTACAGAGCTCTCTGCGCATGGGGTTTGCGAAATTAATCAGTCGAGTTATAGGTTTGACCCGGGGCGAGGTGAGATGAGGAGGTGTCTGTTAGTCTGATTCTACCCCTCATCTTTAGGGTTTGAATTGGTCCATCTCTCCCGCCATTTTTCAGGAATAAAGGATTATAATCGATTCCTCTATTTAGATGGCGGAGGGCCTGTTAGCCCGACTTTAATTCTTGTTTTTTACATACTTTTTCAGAACCAGAATCCCCACTCCACCCCCGTGATACTGGCCTTGATACCCTGACTTGAGTTGACTACAACTCTCAGAGTTGATACCGACACGTGGGGTATCATTTTTGTGGATACTACACTTCTCTTCTGCCCTTATCTGAGGTGAGTAGTGTGAACCATGGGGAGTTTATTTGGTACTGGAGGGCTCGTCATAGGTCTCATAGGACTGAAAACGTTCTGCCTCATTTAGAGATGAAGTGATCCTTTTTCTTTCTCCTGGTTTTCCTATTAACACTTGCGGTGTACCGCGTCAAAAGTCCGCTCTCGTTTGTGTTCTCCTTATTCCTCGAGGAGTCCACACGTTTTCGCTGTATCTAGCCCTACAATCTATCGGACTGACTGGAAGTGTGAGGTGGGTTTTCTTTCAGGATTCTTATTTTTGTTATCGATGCATGCTACTTAGTTGTTTTAAGTTTTCTGATTCTATGAAAATAACCTTTGGAAGTCCTGTTTCTGGCTGTGATGGGTGGACTCTGAAGGTTTTGTTTCACGCTCGGGACTTGTGCAGGGTCTATACATTTTATTGTTGTGGCATTTTCACCTCTCTGTATTTTGTCTCTTTGTTTTCCTCTGTGCCCCGGTTCCGTTTATGTCTTTGAATTGAAATTTTGGTTATTATGTGATTTTTTTGGTACTAAGCTCACTGTTCTGAATCAGACTCCCCCCCCAGACTTTTTTTCGATGAGAAATATGTTTGTAACATCAATGATGAGATGGATTTAGATAGATAAATGAAAATAAGATGAAATAGATAATCAATGGAATTTTAATCATTGCAGATTCGTGCTGTTGACCCCCTCCCTTCTTCTGTGTGCCCTAATGAAGGTGTGGCCTTTGAACTGGCCAAGCACCGAAACACGCATTGGCGCTTCAAGTTTGTCCTGATAGTTTGCCATCTAGTCTTGGTTCCACCATAAGACTATGCAGGACCCGATACATCATCAACAACTGGCAACTGAATTGGGATATGTACTGGATGTATGAAGAATGTTTAATATGTGTGATGTGGATATGATTGATTGAAGGGATGTGTGGGATTTAGGCTGTATGATGGTACTTATATTATGTTTATGTAATTATGTGGTTGTATAACTTAAAAAAGGTATATTTATATATAAGAAAATGGAATAAATATTGAATGGTTTTTCATGATTTAGATATTGTGGATGTTATGATTCTTTGTTGGTTCAAGTGAGCTTACTACCAATGACATAATTTTGGGACTTTATTTGAGCCTTTTCTATATCAGTGGGAGCAGATTTTTCTTTGGATTGAATTGCTCTTGATTCCCCTGCCTGTCTGCCCTTAATTTGTGCATTCAGGGGCCCCTTTTTTCATTAGTCCTGACAGTTAGGTATTGGTTGTTTTGAAATTGTAGTAACAGAGTTTGATTTGTTTTATCCTGGCTGCATTGGGAGAGGCAAGAGCTGTATGAGTGTTTAGTGGCGCTCCCAGATAAGACTGCAGTTGTGAGGGTTGAAGATGGGACGTTTGCCCATTGCCTGTAAATCCCAATTGATGGAGGAGATCTATTGTAGTCTAGAGTGTCTTATAAGCACTTATGCTATGTGTTGGCTTTGATGAGTCAATCATCTAGATATGGGAAGACATTAATGTGTTGCCTTCTTAGATGATCTGCTACTACTGCTATACAGTTTGTGAACACTCTGGGTGCAGTAGTAACTGCGAGAGGAGAACTTTGAACTGATAGTGATTTTCTGCTATCACAAATGTGGGATATTTTTGATGTGCTGGGTGAACAGGAATGTGGAAGTATGCGTCCTTTAAGTCTAGTGTGGATATAAAGTCGCCTTGTTGTAGAAGAAGAAGCCACTTGCTGAAGCATAACCATATGGAAGTTTTCCGATAGTATGAATAGGTTTAACGTTCTGAAATTTAACATGGGTCGTAGGGACCCATCCTTTTTGAGTATTAGGAAGTACAGTGAGTAAACTCCTGACCCCTGGTGTTGTAATGGAACTGGTTCTATATCTCCTTTTGTTATAAGAGCTTGCACTTCTTGTTTGAGGAGTTGCTGGTATTGTACCAAAAGTTTGTGAGTGTGACGTGGAATACTGGGGGGATTGCTGGTAAGCTCCAGGCAATAATGATGTTGGATAATGTTGAATTCCCATTTGTCTAATGTAATTGATTGCCAAATGGGAAACAAGTGTTGTAGCCTTCCCGACAGGTGTATGATCTGGGGGAATTGTAGGCAAGTCACTGTTTATTGGGAAATGGAGAGGAACGTCAAGGTGTGCATTTACCTATGCCTTTGAAATTGTTACCAACCAAAGACAGAAAGTTTCCTATTTTTTCGACATGCAGAGAATGGTAAAACGCGTACTACACAATACCGACAAGGGTATAGTGTGTTGTGCAACGTGGGAAAACAGAAGAACGGTTTAGAACCGGAGCACAGCAAACCGGATGTATGACGGTACGATGCGTACCGTCACAACGCATCCCTTTACACCGCGTTCCTTACAACGCAAGTCGTTACCACGACTTCCGTTGGGGGCGCGGATTTCGAATAGTATAATTTACTACTCTAACAGCAGTCCCCGTGGACACTAGGGAAGGTTTTGGGATAGTAAATTTACTATTTTTAATCCTTTAGCGCCCTCCAGCGCAAGTCGTGGTAACGACTTGCGTTGTAAGGGATGCGTTGTAAAGGCCACGCGAAGTAAAATCTGCGTGGTAAAGGATGTTTCCCCAGCAAACCACAGCCGAAACCGATGGCGGAAAGGAAACAATCTAACAATGGAGTTGATGCCCAAGAGCTGAGGAGTCACCTTACCTCATGACTGGAAAAGACTTCTTCAAAGAAAAACAAATTGCAAACATCCGGACCCAACACCACATGGCAGGAGTATGCAAAATATACATATCTACAGCATATATGCCTTAAAAAGATTGTTACAGTGACAAATGGAGTCAAATGATCTAAAGATCAGCGTTCCACTGATTTATGAGATTAACCGGACAACTGACAGAGTGACGGTCATTTATGGGTTTAATCTGCTAAGGGATAAAAAATTGTCATCATTAATGGAGTTGTGCAAGTAAAATTTATAATGGTTTTAAATTCTCTATTGCTTTTGTATTCTTTCTCTTAGGAAATTATTATTTTGCTACACAAATGCTGGGCATGATAGCGCTCTTTGCAGGGATGAATGAGACGCTTGCAGTGAGAATGGAGAGCAAACTGTGCACACGCAGGGACCGAGCTGAGGCAGGAAGAGTGACTTTGGAGCCGTAACCAGGATAGGGATTCTGAAAGGCCCTGGACCAATGGTGCTGGGAGCAGAGGGGCCTGGTCAGCAGACCTGGAAGATGCAGTCAGGGAGGCGGAGTTTCATCAAAGGAACTTGTGTTCTGGAACCCGAGGCCAGCCAGCTCGAGGTGGACTCAGATGAAAGACGTGGCTGATTGACAGGAGACATATTCATATTTAGAAAATGGAAGAAGTATGTCCCTGCCACTCTCATGTAGACTGCTGTTTATTATAAACTGATCATAATCAATTTGATACATGATGTGCACGTGGGCAACCCCTTTGCAGGAACGCTTGTGTTACGAAACAGAAATATTGCACAACAATTGTAGCAATTGGACAAGTTATTAAGTAGGGTTCACCGCGTGACCCTGCTAACTTACAACGTACCAGGAAAACTGTGTGAGACTGCTTTCCACAAACTCCTGGAAAGGCACAACATTAGGCAGCTGTTAACTTCATCCTGCAGATACTCTAACACATTTAATTACCATGAAATATTCTGCTTCAGTTTTTATTTGGTGAAAATTTCACAGCTGCTCGCTGAAATTCAGATGAACTCTCTGAGATCAACTATTTTTTTCACAACAATAAAGCCTTTCCTTAGGCAGGTCATATCACATATGGATCAACACTTATTCGTCCATAAGCACAACATTAATGAACATTTCTTGTCTTTTCATATATTTTTCCAAAAACTGTTGTCAGAATGCAGCCCAGCTGCAACTTATTGTTAACATATAGACATAGAAAACAACTTGGCAACAATTGACAGTCTGGTGAAGCAGCCACCAAGAGCAGGATCAAAACCCAAAGTGTACCCTCAAACCCTCAAACCCGCCTGCCGCACTGAAAATCAGTAGTACTTGTTGAGTTGTTGGGAGCAGAGGTCGCACAGAAGACCCTGCCTTCTCTTTTCAGATTCACAATAACAAGCATGAAAAACCGGGTGTGTCTTTTACTCAGAGAGCTGCCCACAATGGTCAATCTACTAAGGATTCTGGGACTTGAAGTCCTAATAGCTCATTGCAGTGTGAAACTGTGTTCCTGATATTTTGCAGTAGATTACATCTGACGGAGGAGATCACAGACACTTGATGAGTTACTGTGTGATTTTATCCCTTGGTGCATATGTCAGGAGTCCTCCAATAGGACATCAGGACGTTACTCCGCCTCTACATCTTTCTTGTATTAGGTTTGCTCGGGTGTTGACTTTGAAACTTTTTCCCAGTCTTGAAGCAAATAAAGCTGAGGCTGTTTCCTCTTCATCATTCTTCGGTTCATATCCTTTCTGACAGTCCAAAACCTTTTTTTTTTTACCCCATACTCCGGTTGTCCTTGAATTATTCTGGGCACTCGTCGATTCCGATGACTAAACGGAGTGTGTTTCAGTAGTGCCGCGTCAAGCACCGGACACATGCTCTTTGAGGTGGGAGCCTCATTTGTAAGGTACTGGGCCCACTCGTTTCTCCACTAAATATGGTCCTTTACATGGAGGATGAAACCTGTATTTGTACAAGAGTCCAGCTTGTTGTTTCTTGTCTGCTTGTTTGTATTTTTCTTTGGAGTTCAGTACATGTTTTCTTAAGTCTCTGTTGATTGTACAGAACCCTATTTTTCATGGCTGATGGAGCTGAAGAGGTGGCGGATTCAGCAAAGACAAGAGACATGGATGTTCCTCATCTATCGGAGTCCCACATTCTGTTCTTTGTGTCATGACAACACAATGGAATTTGGCAAGAAAATAATAACCATCACAAGTGCCATGGAGTAACTATTCAGGCAGAGTGAATGAACTGCAAATTATGATGGCCAGTGAAGATGGTCATTTGTGTTTGTGCCAAGAAGATAATGTCGCCTTCCACAAAAAGCCTGTCTGATGCCCAATGATTCTTTGTCAGCCATGGTATAACTTACTTCAACAGAATTTAGTGTTCGAGATATATAAGCAACAGGGTGCAACTGACCATGTGTCATTATCACTTCTACAGCTATATCTGAAGTGTCAGCTATGAAAGGGAGAGCTGGGTTAGGATGGGTTAACACAAGATCAAGTCAAGGCTGGCCTTAAATGGCAAAATACCTTTTCTGCTTCTGCAGACCGAAATAAAGGTGCTCTAAGAATGCTTGTAATTGGTGCAATGACGTAAGACATGGTCAATAAATCATCTGTAGATGTCGGTGAATCCCAAAAAACAGTTATTAGGTCTGGCCAATGTGCACCTTTCCAGCATCATTTTAATGCCAGATGGTGTCAGAATCCCCTCAAGGAACTCTACTTCGGTCACATGGAAACCACACTTTATGAGCTTGTAAAACACATGTTTTTTGTAAGGGAGACAAAACTGCTAATAGGTGTTAATGCAATTACGTGCATCAGATGAATAAATTATAATATAATCAATTTAGACAATGTTAAAGTGTCCACAGAAGTCAATTAATAACATAATTAAAACAATAATCGAAAACCTCCAGGGCATTACATAATGAAAACAGCAATACGCGGTATTCAAACAAACTTAACACATTTAAACTCTGCAGTACATTGGTCTCCCCATCTCTCCTGACCAGTGAATATATCCCACTTATATCAAGTTTAGTACAAATATTAGTGTTGTTAATCTGATCTCGCATATAACGAATCAAAGGCAGGAGTTTAATGCACATTATTCTATGTGCATTAAAAGCCCCATCGCACAATTAGAATCTCCAAGTGACAAAGAGTTTTTATTACTAAACATACGATGCTAGGAGGACCTTTTGTTACAAGGAACCAAGAGACCCTTCATAACAGAGAATGTCCACTGCCTATATACATAACTGGTAGCACAGCAGGCTGGTCAAAAAAAATATTGCTTAGAACACAGTATTCTCGTCCTGTAGTGGCTTGAGATGTATGTGAGTGTTAAAAGAAAGAAGGAAAGGTAAGCACACAGAGAGGAAGGTTCGCTTATCAGATATCCGGGGCCTTCCTGCCTTGTTCAGGGCTCTCTCTCAACCAACACGTGGCAGCTGTTGTCCCTTGCAGGACACTTGAGTCCTGGAAAACAAAGTCCACAGCACAAAGGTGCAGGAGATCCAGTGGGCCTAATAAACTCAGTGACCAAGTATTGATTTAAGTAGGCTGGAGGTGTTCGTGGCCAGTGTCAGTAAATGCATAGACCCGATCGTTTGGAATAACACTTCTAAGACTGGGTCTACCTGACGGTCAGGCTGTTGGTGGACCGGAAACAGCTCTTCCATTTCTTCATCAAATATATCTGAAAGCTGTGCATAGATACAAGGTCTTTGAGTGGACACAGCATGACTGCACCAAAGCATACAACAGAGGGTTTACAGAAAGGTCTAGATGAAAAGAAATTGTTCTAGACTGCCAATCTATACCAGGGCTGTTGTTCTAGACTGCCAATCTACAACGGGTTGTTGTTCTAGAGTGCCAATCTATACTAAGGTTGTTGTTCTAGACTGCCAATCTATACTAAGGTTGTTGTTCTAGACTGCCAATCTATGCTAGGATTGTTGTTCTAGACTGCCAATCTATGCTAGGATTGTTGTTCTAGACTGCCAATCTAAGCTAGGATTGTTGTTCTAGATTTGCAATTTACAATGGGTTGTTGTTCTGGACTGCCAATCTATACTAGGGTTGTGAGTGATTAGCAGTAGAATTCATAAAATAACCCCACACTGAGGGGAAGCAGTGACATTGAAGCGGGTGCACAGATTGTGTTTTTCACCTTAAGCCTTGTACTAAAGGTTCTCTGTGACAGTATGTGCAGACTTCGATCCTGAAGGTAATTCCATACCATCAACAGCATTTATTGGTAAAGAAGTTTCTTCGGTCACTGCTGGTATGGACGGATACTTCAATGTCTGTAAATCAAAAAAATGACCAGTAGCCCCTGAATCTGTCATACTACAAATCAGGACATGGGACTGAAGCATCGAGAGATAAACGTGTCTCGATGTCCTGTGCTCTACCTGGACAAAGAGAAGGGACTTCCCAGAGGGGGCACGTCATCCTGCAGCAAGGTGCTTAGATTTCCTATGACGACTGTCTTTCTTTCACTTCCAATGATTTCACCTTTTGGGTTAACAGACACTCTTTTACAAACTATTGTTTCCGACCACAATGTAGGCACTGAGTATTTCAACTAGTTGCATATTCTTCTTTAGAAAAAGTAACTTGAAAGCTTCAGATTTCGATGGGTTAAAGCTGCTCTCTCTTACAAGCGAGATCTCTTTCTCTGTACCCTGAATTCCTCTAAAACTTTCTTCAGTCACCTTTTCTCTTATGAGGCCTATGGCCTAACCATAAAATGAGATTTAAAAGATTTGTGAATTTGGTTAGCTATGGCATAATCTGGAAGACATCTTTCAGTACTTCCTCAAGACCCTGATAAAATAAAATATCTGCCCTCTATTCTTCCAGTCACACGGTCTCTCCCTCCAGCCAACTGAGTTAGGTGAGATATGTTGTACAGTCTTGATTTCCTTGTTATAAGCCTAGCGGTACACTGTTGGCTGACAACATGGTTGATCATTGATCCACAGTCTTCTCAAATTCAGATCTAGAGTTATTCCAGTCCACAAGAGGGGTTTATCCTCTCTCACTAACAGCACTGTCCATAAAGCAGTGTCTCCTCCCAAACAAGAGATCACACCTGCTGCCCCAGACTGGGAAACTCACAGGTTGCAACTGCACCTAGGTTAAGCAGGTGTGGGCTTTTGTGTCTCCAATAAATCTCTTCAGAGCAGACAGCTGGACTTCCTGAGGCACTAATACAGATTTATCAAGAGCCACAACTGGAGGTTGTACAGGGGGACTTGGGAAACCTGCATCTCTGTACCAGAGAAATGAGAGATTCATGATTGGACTGAGTTCCTGTGTTGCATTTGAGTGACCCTCTTAGCAAAAGCTGCTGCCGCTACCAAGCCACAGCAAGGTCTTGTTAAACCATGGTAAGAGCTTCACCACATCCTCTCAAGAGTTTTGTGCCACTCATGAGGGTTCAATACGTAGGGTTGTTATTGATCAGGACAAGTCGCAGTCCTCAGGAGTGGGAGATGCTCAACAGAGCCCACCTCCAGGCACCTCAGACTGCAGCAGTAGAGTAGCAACAGAGCCAGGAAAGGGGCGGGGAGGGTTAGGAAAGGAACAGCAGGGAGAGAGTGCTACGGGAAAAGAAAGGAATCTCCTGAGAGTTTGAAATATGTTTCTGGACTATACAGCCATTTCTGATATTTAAGGAATTGACTTAAATAAATGAAAGCTCCAAACTACCTGCTTGTAGAACAGTGGAGCATGAGTGGAGCATGCAACCTGCTGTGGTACATAGAAAAAAATGTGTGACTTTGAATATTTATCCAACAACTGAACAAGCTAATATGCATTTGTCACTATGAGCCCCCGCTAAGTAACAACATTCCAGCAAAACTGTGCATTACAGGATCTACAGTATAAAACCTAGAGTTATTTTGGTATAAGGGGCAATCGTTTCAAAATATAGAATAACAGTGAATTATCAGGTCAACAGGACAAAATACAGAGTTGCAGTGATTGAGGTGAACAGGAAAAAAGATTGTTATAGTGAAAATAGATCTATCTTGTTTGCATTACTTGGTGTTGTACAAAATTTCCTTTTGAGTGACGTTCTTGGCATAGACTGTGCAGTGATAAGGCACTCTTTAGTGTGTATTTTTTGCTGCCATTCAAGGTGTGCCTTTCGAGTAAAGCTCTTCTCGCAGTCAGCGCAGTGATACGGCCTCTCTTCTGTGTGTAATCTTTGGTGATAAAAAAAGAGCCTTTGAGTAAATCTCTACTTACATTTCGCACAATGATAAAGCCGCTCTTCTGTGTGTGTTTTTTGATGCAGTAGAAGAGCTGACTTTCGAGGAAAGCTCTTTTCACACTCAGTGCAGCAGTAAGGCTTCTCTCCTGAGTGTACACTTTGATGTCGTACGAGGCTTCCCTTATCATAGAAGCACTTGGAACACACAGTGCAGTGATGAGGTCGCTCTCCTGTGTGTATGCTTTGATGCCGTGCAAGGGATCCCTTATGTGAAAAGCACTTGGAACACACAGCGCAGCTATAAGGCTTCTCTCCGGTGTGTATTTTTTGGTGCTGTAGGAGACTTGAATTTTGATTGAAGCTCTTCTCACACACAGTGCAGTGATAAGGCCTCTCTCCTGTGTGTACAATTTGATGCCGTACAAGGGTTCCCTTATGAGTAAAGCACTTGGAACACACAGTGCAGCTATAAGGCTTTTCTCCTGTGTGTATGCGTTGATGCTGATGAAGAAATCTCTTTTGATTGAAGCTCTTTTCACACACAGTGCACTGATAAGGCCTCTCTCCAATGTGTGTTCTTAGATGCTGTAAAAAATGTGCTTTTTGAGTAAAACACTTTTTACACTTTTTGCAGGGATATGGCCTGAGGCTTGCATGTAATTCATGTGTTTTTTTGTGACTCACAAGAAGTGCCTTATTGATAAATCTTTTTTCACACACTTTGCAAGCAAAGAGTCTTTCCCTCATTTGCATTCTGCAACATTTTCCTAAGTAGATCTTTTCAGTAAAATTCATCTCGCCTCCGGACTCTCCAAGGCTCTCAGTCCCATTCAGACTTTCTAGATGTGATTGTTTTGCTGCAGAATAGAAAGAAAACAGATAATTACACGTGGAAAGTATTTCATGAAAAACAGCATTGTTAAAATAAGGAAAGGTGGAGAGTTTTTTTAAATTCTAAGAAGAAGTGTCACACTTTCCTTCGAGACACAAATATTGGCTAGTCCTCCCTAACAGAGTACGGTTATTTAGTCCTGCAGGAGGAGCTGGCAAATCAAGTGATTCACAAGAACCACTCACCTTAGGTTTAAGTTAACCAATAAGTAAAATCTCTAAGATCCAATGACATAAAAACATCATCAGTACGAAGCGGAACATTCTAAAAACAAGCTGAAGTCTACTCCAACTCAGTCATGTACAATGTTATTGGGCTTTCCCAAAATAAGGGGGCTTTAACCCTGTGACAATAGTAACGTTTGTCAACTGACAGAAACGACCATAGCGAATGACTTAGGAAATTACGGGGCCATATGAATTTTAATACAAACAACTGCATATACTTTATTCAATGTCTGTGTAAAAGGTTCTATGTAGGTGTGACCACAAGATCGGTAGTGATAAGGATTAATGAACTTCACAGCACACTTAGATACCAACGAAAAGCAACAATAATTACCAATCATTACATTTCTAAACAGCATACTCTAAATGGCATTAAGAGGAGTGTTTTATAGAAATTACAGGATTGACCCACAATACATTACATACTAAAGCTGCGAGAACAACATTGAGTTTCCAAGGTTCACACTGACATCCATGCTGTTATCCATGATATAACTTGGATGTCACTCATGAGAAATTGATCCTCTAAACAAAAATGTACATTGTGGGCTGGATAGTTGTTCATATAAACTGTGTTTGCATCTTCAGCTCACCCAGATGCACTCTCAAACTTAATATCTGGAGGGGGAGCCATGTTATTCTCTTGGCCTTATGTAAAGACGTTTTAATTAGCCCCCTATGCTACAACAATTAATATCAAGGAGCTTGAACTACAGGCTTGTGTCATTGACTGTTTAGGTGAATGAGCGTGTTTTAGTATCTGTATGAGTAAGTATGTGTATCTGTATGGGTAAGCGGCTGTGTGACTGACCACATGTGTGAGTGACTAGGTATGTGAGTAGCTCTATGGGTGACTGACTCAGTGTGAGAGTGGCTGTAAGGGTGTATAAGTAGATATGTTAATGGCTGTATTAGTGAGTGAGAGGGTGGGTGTATGAGTGGCTGTATGCGTCTGAGTGGATGTGTCTGTAGATCTATGAATCAGTGAGTGTGTGTGTGAGTGTAAGTACCGGTATAGGTCTGTGAATGGCTGTGTGGGATTGAGTGTAGGAAAGGTTCGATAGGGGTATGAGTGGGTCCGTCAGTGATTCTGTAGATGATATCTTCAGTGATGTCATCAGTGAAGTAAATTGAAAAGTTATAGTTATCTCAGCTATAACTATAACTGCTCAATTTCATTGGTTTTGTACGAGTGAAACCTGAACCTTACTATAACGTTCCTATAACTTTTGTTTTCTCAGTGATTTTTAAAGTTTTTTAAATTCCATTTCCTAACTAGAACGTCCCTGTTTTTTTTCAGTGAATTTTTTAGGGATTTTAAGTGCTAATTCCCAACTATAAGGTGCCTGTAACGTTTGTGTTTTACAGTGAATTTTTATGTTTTTTAACTAGCAATCATGTTGGGGAAAGGGGGCGGGACCTTCAACCAATTCTCATTAATCCTGTTGTCTGGGACTTACTGGAGGTATGAGATGAGGCCCCTGGCTTCGAAGAACCCTTAGCATCCAAGAGGACTTCATATCCCAACCAGCAGTGCACCAGAAGGCGCGTTTGCAGAGTTATGGAGAAAGGGGGTGTTGGCTCTGACAACCTCTCAGCAATCCCGCTCTGTGAGACTCTCTGGAGGTAACAGGAGGGGTAGGTGGCCCCCAAGGACCCTCAGCAGCCAAAGTACTTCATCCTCCAAGCAGCAGTGCACCAGGAGGTGCTTTTAGAGAGTGGTGGAGAAGGGGTGTATGGCCTTGTAAGTACTCTCAGCAATCCAGATGTTTGGGACTTACCGGAAGTAACAGGAGGGCTTTTTGGCCCCCAAGAACCCCCAGCATTCAAGGGGACTTAATCTCCCAACCAGCAGTGCGCAAGAAGGTGCGTTTGAAGAATGGTGGAGAAAGGGACATGGCCTCCGAAGACCTCTCATCAATCTCGCTCTGTGGGACTTAATGGAGGTAACATGAGGGCTTGTTGGCCTCCAAGGACCCTCGGCATTCAAGGGGACTTCATCCTCTAGCTAATAATTCCTAATAATGCCTACCCTGCCCCTTCTCCATTTTTGTAAAATGGCTCTGGCTTGCGGAAAGTGGAGTTTTCAACTGCTTCCCTGCACGCAGATGAAAGAGATGAAAATATTGCTCCCCATGCAGAGAGCTGCTCATTCAAGCATCTCCCTGTTTGCGGTAGCAATGCTGGCTCTTGGAGGAGTCGGGAGTCTGGAGTCGGCTGGGACCGTGGAGGCCTTGAGGATCACCCACAGTCTCAAGGGAAGAGGGGAAAGAAGACATACATTTGCAATGCAATAGGTATCACATTTACGCAAGTTTAAGCTATTGGCATTGTAAATGACAATGCCTTATATTTATGATTCAAAAAAATAAATAAAAGGTATTGTCATTTGCAATGTCAATCGATCAAACTCGCATACATGCAAGACCGATTGGATTGCAAATGCTTGTTTAGTCAAGTTGTACAGGAACACAGCTGCAATGCATAATGCCTGAAGGGAAAAATAAATAAAAGTACTATGACGCAGACAGTGCTGGGTGCGACATAATGCTTTTCTTTATTCGCTGGCTGGGAGTGAGTGCAGATCCTGAGGTAAGGTGGAGAGAGGGCCTGTGGGGGGGGGGAGGGGAAACAGGTACAAAAAGTTTTTCAAAAAAGTGCTGTGATGTGGCTTGGACAAGCCGCATCATACTTCCTTTTTATTTTATATTGCAGGCAGGAATGGAGGGCAGCGATGGGGCAAGATGGAGGGAGAGCGTTTGGAGGAGCAACACCGACAAAATGAACAAGCATTTGCAATGCAATAGGTCTTGCAGTTGTTAGAGTTTGAGCCATTGGCATTGTAATTGCCAATGCCTTTTATTTACGTTTTATAAACTAACACATAAATAAAAGGCATTGCCATTTACAATGGCAATGGCTCCAACTCTAACAACTGCGAGACCTATTGCATTGCAAATTAACTGCGACAGCTGCATTTTCAGACGGGTATCACTACACCGTGGCGACAACGTGGGTGGTTTGGTTATAGGTATATAGCAACTGCAATGTAACCATAATAAGAAGCATACTACCACCAGGAGTCACGGATGTGGTATTCTCACACTGAATCGGGCCACAGCGCCCAGACATGCTCAAGATTAAGCACCTTTTTACTCCAATTGTAGTGGACTATGCCTTAGTTGTACATAGGCATCCCTGGACTGAGCATATTGTTTAATATAAATATTGAAAAGGCAAATGTGCCCTTGCTGGTATTTAAAATAAGGCACAACATTTTGCCCAAGATCAGTTTTGCTCCCACAGCCAACCAAAGATTTGAACCCTGGGTGTAGGAAGGTGGCTACCTGACTATGGTTACCCCAGATGTTTTGCCTGTGTTTAGCTGGTTTTCGACTTAGTTGGCCTGGTTCCCTGCTAATCAGGGCCCCAGGCTATCTGCTCTTTCTGTAAAATGGATTCCATGTACCCTAGGTGCATAACTAAATTGGCTTGGGTCACCTTATCAGCCCCTGTATAATGCACTATAGGTGCCCATGGCATAGGTGCCACCCAAGGCCTACCAGGGGCTACAGCATATCTTTTGCCACCCCTGGCTGGCTATCCAAAATTGACACAACTGGCTGATCACTCAGCTGGGGCAAGTGGGTGTAATCACCCCTTGCTTAGATATAGTATACCTATATCTAAACCTAGATCTGGACACATATAAACCTGTGAGTCACTCCTATGGAAGGCCTTATCAATCCTGGAGGCAGAGTGCGTGGTTTAATGTGAGATGGAGCTCTGGCATGAGCTGAGCCTGTCTGCAGCTGTCGGGAACAACTCCCTAAGCTGATCCGGGATAATGCCATAGCATATACTATTAAGTGCCTTATAATCCTCGCGGTTATATAGCAACTTTGGTTTGGCTTTATCAAAACATGTCATGTAAGGTGTCATACGAATTGGAATACTACCCCCTCGCCAGTTCTGGCGACGGGGGTAGCATTCCACCCTTCTAGAGGGAGAAGACATGTTACTTTGCTGAAACGCGGTTGATTTTAAAAGAGCCTCAGATCCACAAAATGGATGCCTCTGCCACAGACACGGGTCTGGCCTCCTGCTGCTGACCGAAACTCAGCAAATGGTGGCCTGGACAAAGGGTTTCCTGTCGCAGGGCGGTTTTACACCACCCCAGACAGGAGATAGTGGATTGTAGCAGGGTGGTTTCAAAGAAACCAGACACTGCCTGGGGAGCACAAGGCTGCCCCTTGCATAATCCGGCCAAACCGGTTCTGGGGCACACCAACCCCAGTCCCAGCGCGGCCTGGATCAAAGGAAAGGGGTGTATCCAACCCCTTCCTGGGTCCCACCCATAGGAGGGGACCTAGCAGGATGTCCAGCCCACCAGATTCGAATAAGAGTGGGAGCAGTGCCAATGCAACTCAGATTATCCTGAAGAAACATAAGAAACGAAACTCTGGACCCTTCGACATCCTACTCAACGAAGAAGACTGAAGAATCTCCCTTGTGGTCAAGGAGTGACCACCCTGTGCAAACAGGTACCATCCAGCACCTCGACCCTTGCTTTGTTGCAGTTCCCGCCGGAACTCGAGCAACAGAGATCGACGAGATCAAGCTTGCCTGCCTTCCTCCAGCCCGATCCACAGTCCCTGCAGAGCTGAGACCCGTGGAGGCGACCGGAAGCGGGGGGCACTCCATCTTGAAAAGGCCACGAGACGCTGACCCTGCAGCCCACGAGTGACCCTCGAAGCTGTACACCAGAGTTTGAGAAGCCCCAACCCTGAGCTTCACTTGCACCAAAGCTACCCCCTCCACACTCGACGAGTGCTGCGTGGGGCCCTTCTGCTTGTGTTGTCTCGACGCGTTGGCCCAGTCACTTGCCAGCTGGCTTGTGGCCCCTGTGCCGACGAAAACCTTAAACCGACTTGCTTTTCTGGTTGCTCCAGATTTGCACCAGCTCCTGTGAAAAGGAGCCCCCGCTCTGACCCTCCTGGTCTGAGTGAGAAGCAATCTCCTGGTTCCGCGTGGATTGCTTTTGCCAAGTGCTGTTTGCTCCAATCCCGAAGCCGACGGTGCTGACGGCGAGAGCCTGCGTGGGACAGATCGTGACCTGCTCCTGGACGTCGCAGATGCCCCAGAGCCCACGTGACAGCGGAGAGAAGCTCCTCGACAACCATCTGATTGCGCCCGACATTGCCTGGTTCCGTCCTGGTTCCACCCTGGTCACTGCTGAGTGACCCAGACTCTGTCCCCTCTGCTTTCAGATTCATCTCGACTTCGATCCACCCTTGGATCACACCGGACACTTCTGCTTCCCATCGCCTGCAGCATCTTCAGCTCCAAGCACCAAAAGCCTGCGTGTCAAAACCCGACGCCACTTCGACCCTGTGCACCCACTTCCTGTGGGTGAGGTAACATTGCAACACCGATGTGCCCACGTTGGTACACACCTCTAGGGTGTGTGTCTTAAGTTTTGTTCCTCTAGGTTCAGTGGAAGTATCTTTAAATTAACTTTGTGTAACTTTTACGCACCATTGACTTTGCATTGGTGCAAGCCGCACTTTACGTGCTGCACCCGAATCCCGCGGGCTTCTCCCGACTTCAGCATTGCTAGTCCTGACTGCTCCCAGCGATTTTCTAGGCCCTATGCCTAACCACTGTTCGATTGGTATCTCTTATACCACTTTTTTAATATATGGTTTGAGTGGCCACCCGCCCTCATCCATAATTGTGCAACTTTATATGTTATACTGTGCTTTTGATTTAACGCTTGTGCCCCTTTGCTCATAAAGAGTACTGGGGATTAATTTAGAAATAAACACATATATTTCTATAATATATACATGTGTAGTGTCCTTTCATTTGGTATTACAGGATTGTATGTGGTAAAACAGCTCGCTTAACACGACCTCTTAAGTTAAGCCTTTAAGGCTGCTTAGTCCATGCTACCCCTAGGATAGCTTGTCTAACAAGGTTGACTTACAACCAGACACCATAAGGGATTGTTTGGACTGATACAAGGTGGTTCAAGAATTGGAAACACCACATATCAGGCCAACTTCTCACATTGGTGGCAGCGGTGGGATTTGAGCTTGCTGTTGTTTTACCATTGCAATCTTTTTATCAAATTGAAAGATCACATCAAGTACACCTTAGGTACATATAAATCAAAAGCTTAGCATATTAAGTTCTACTGAACTTAGTAGTTGTAGATTAAAGGGATTAGCACACCCTGACTACAACTCACTAGCAAGGTACAGTAGGAAAACACTTAGTGTAGGTAAGTGCACCACTTACACCTCACTAGTAGTCATGTCTGATGCAGGTGGAGCCTCAGGCTCTGCTCCTGTATCAGTTGACCCTACCAAGGCAACTTCCAGATATGACAACCTTAGCCACAAAGACTTGTGGGCCTTGTGCACTGCAAGAGGTCTAAAGAAGGGCAGAGGCCCTACCATTCCTTCCCTGATAGCCATCCTGGAAAAGGATGACTTAAATAAGGCGAGTCAGGCTCCCTTAGATTTTGGAGATGGAGTGAACCCCCTTGAGCATGAGATAACTCCAGAAGAGGAAGAAGGAGAGGAGGAAGAGGAGGAAGAAGGCTCAGAGGTAGATGAGCCTGCTCAGAGTCAGAGGGGTAACAAGGTTCCAGTGGGGAGGCTTAGCCAAGCCAACTTGGACCTACTAGGGAATGGAGAGGGCCAGCACCTCCCCAGATCCCATAACCTAATTCTCCCAGGCAACAGAAGGGTGAGATCTCCATCAGGGGACTCTCATGTTTCTAGTGTCTCAAGAGAATCTCAAAGGGGAATGACTTCCCCCCAGAGGAAAGAGCATAGGGCCAGGATGAGGGCTGTCCAACTCCAGATAGAGAGGGAAGAGATAGCCTTGGCTCAAGCTAAACTTGCTTTAGCAAGAGAAAAAAAAATGTGTGGATTAGATTCCACTGGTGGCAGCAATATTCCTATAGAGAAACCCAGGTCCTATGATAGTAGAAACCTGACAAAGATTGTGCCCCCCTACAAGGAAGGGGATGACATCCACAAATGGATGACTGCTCTGGAGAGAGCCTGCATGGTACAGCAGGTTCCTGAGGAACAGTGGGCAGCAATCTTATGGTACTCCTTTTCATAGAAAGGGAGAGATAGGCTCCTCACTGTCAGACATGAGGATGCCAACAATTACAAAGTCCTGAAGAGTGTTCTAATAGATGGGTTTGGCTTAACCACTGAGCAATACAGGTTAAAGTTCAGAGACACCCAGAAGACACAGACTCAGGACTGGACTGATTTTGTTGATTGTGCAACTAAGGCTCTGGAGGGTTGGCTAAATGGCAGCAAAGTACACGACTTCACAGGATTGTATAATTTGATTATGAGGGAGCAGATCCTAAGTAATTGTCAGAACCAGCTCTTACACCAGCACCTGGTGGACTCAGATTTGACCTCTCCCCAAGAATTGGGAAAGAGGGCAGATAAATGGGTCAGAACCAGGATTAGGCCTAAGAATCAGGACAGTAACCAGAAGAAGGAGTCTACCAAGCCTCAAGCTACGGGTGGGGATAAAAGTAAGGAAAAGACTTCCCCAGGGCCCCAACACTCCAAGAATGGGGGTGGGTCCCAAGACACTTCATCAACTCAGAAGAAACCTTATTGTCATACCTGTAAACAGGTTGGGCATTACAAAACAGACAGCTGTTGTCCCAAGAATGGCAATAAAGATAATATACCTCCAAAGCCAGCTCCAACACCTCCTGTTACTGTCAGCAGTAATCCCCCAGGAAGTGGGAGCAAACCCAGGAATCTGGGTGGGTTTACTTTTGGGGCCCAGGTGGACCCTGGCCTATCCAGGTCCCCATCACTAAATGATCTTGTTTATGAGACTGGCATGGGGTTTGCCAACTTCTCTGATTGCCCAAATACCTTGAGCAAATATAGACAAGAACCCATCATCAATGGTTTGAAAGTTGAAGCATTTAGAGACACAGGGGCTAGCATCACCATGGTGGCTGACTGTATAGTCCCCTCTAAGCAACTTCTACCTGGTGACACATACCAGGTAACAAACATTGATGGAATCGAAGCAAATCATCCCATGGCAGTAGTAAGTTTCAGCTGGGGAGGTGTCACTGGCCCAAAGAGAGTGGCAGTGTCACCAAACTTGCCTGTAGACTGCCTACTGGGTAATGATTTAGCAATCTCAGCCTGGGCTGAGGTTGAACAGGAAATCCATTCTAGAATGGTAAACTCAAATGGAAAGGTTAGTGGGGCTGTACTGGCTATAGCCCCAACCCAAGATGTCCTTCCTGAAAAGGTTGGTAGGGCTGAGCAACTCTCTGCCCCATCTTTAACAGAAGCTCTTCCAAAACAGAATAGCAAAGCTGTTATGATAACAGCAGAAACCCAAACTGAGTCTCCTCCTGAAAAGGTTGGTGGGGCTGTGATGGCCACAGCCCAAACTCAAACAGATATGTGTGTTGTGAAGCCTGAAATGATGGATCACTTCACCCAAACTGAGAGCATGGAGGAGGCAGAGAAATCTCCCCCTCACCAGGCCTGGCCTGACAGAGCCTCTGATGGTAGTGGACCCTTCTCAGGTGGGATCCAGTCTGGAGCAGGTAATCTGCCCCTCCCTACCTTGCCTTAGTCAGCCCAGGGCTGCAGAGGACAAGAAGGACAGTGAGACCCAGAGGGCCCCCTGTCAAATAAAGCACCCCCATCAACAGATTAGGGGCACCAAAACTAGTAGCCCTAGTAAGGTGAAAACTTTAAAAACTCCTGAGGGAGCCTCCTTAAAAGTAGTTAGGGACCTCCCACAGATGGATTCTGTTGGGCACAGCCAAACCTGGGACCCAAAGGGCCCAAACCTGAACTGTCCCTCCAGCAAGCCAAACAGAGGGACCCAGCCTCCAGCTTTAGGTAGCCAGAGGTTGACCCTGAGAGCTCAGTGCAACTTAGTTGAAGAAAGAAAGGCACACATGGTGGAAGATAATTGGAGGAAGTTGAGCCCAAAATTAGTGGAGCCTCATTTCGATACTCCATATCCAACCCAGCCTTTAACTTTGCATAAACACACCCAAGGTAGTGATTCCCTATGGTGGAGACCCTCTAATACCCCTAGGGTGAGGGACTGCTTAGTGGACCATGAGACAGGGGGTACCCATGCTAGTGCAGGTACTTCCTTATATGGCCACTCAGGCAATATAGGCTTACCTGGCCAAGGATAGCCTTATCTCCTTTCGTTTGGGGGGGGCGGGGGTTGTGTAGGAAGGTGGCTACCTGACTATGGTTACCCCAGATGTTTTGCCTGTGTTTAGCTGGTTTTCAACTTAGTTGGCCTGGTTCCCTGTTAATCAGGGCCCCAGGCTATCTGCTCTTTCTGTAAAATGGATTCCATGTACCCTAGGTGCATAACTAAATTGGCTTGGGTCACCTTATCAGCCCCTGTATAATGCACTATAGGTGCCCAGGGCATAAGTGCCACCCAAGGCCTACCAGGGGCTGCAGCATATCTTTTGCCACCCCTGGCTGGCTATCCAAAATTGACACAACTGGCTGATCACTCAGCTGGGGCAAGTGGGTGTAATCACCCCTTGCTTAGATATAGTATACCTATATCTAAACCTATATCTGGACACATATAAACCTGTGAGTCACTCCTATGGAAGGCCTTATCAATCCTGGAGGCAGAGTGCGTGGTTTAATGTGAGATGGAGCTCTGGCATGAGCTGAGCCTGTCTGCAGCTGTCGGGAACAACTCCCTAAGCTGATCCAGGATAATGCCATACCATATACTATTAAGTGCCTTATAATCCTCGCGGTTATATAGCAACTTTGGTTTGGCTTTATCAAAACATGTCGTGTAAGGTGTCATACGAATTGGAATACTACCCCCTCGCCAGTTCTGGCGACGGGGGTAGCATTCCACCCTTCTAGAGGGAGAAGACATGTTACTTTGCTGAAACGCGGTTGATTTTAAAAGAGCCTCAGATCCACAAAATGGATGCCTCTGCCACAGACACGGGTCTGGCCTCCTGCTGCTGACCGAAACTCAGCAAATGGTGGCCTGGACAAAGAGTTTCCTGTCGCAGGGCGGTGTTACACCACCCCAGACAGGAGATAGTGGATTGTAGCAGGGAGGTTTCAAAGAAACCAGACACTGCCTGGGGAGCACAAGGCTGCCCCTTGCATAATCCGGCCAAACCGGTTCTGGGGTACACCAGCCCCAGTCCCAGCGCGGCCTGGATCAAAGGAAAGTGGTGTATCCACCCCCTTCCTGGGTCCCACCCATAGGAGGGGACCTAGCAGGATGTCCAGCCCACCAGATTCGAATAAGAGTGGGAGCAACTCAGATTATCCTGAAGAAACATAAGAAACGAAACTCTGGACCCTTCGACATCCTACTCAACGTAGAAGACTGAAGAATCTCCCTTGTGGTCAAGGAGTGACCACCCTGTGCAAACAGGTACCATCCAGCACCTCAACCCTTGCTTTGTTGCAGTTCCCACCGGAACTCGAGCGACAGAGATCGATGAGATCAAGCTTGCCTGCCTTCCTCCAGCCCGATCCACAGTCCCTGCAGAGCTTAGACCCGTGGAGGCGACCGGAAGCGTGGGGCACGCCATCTTGAAAAGGCCACGAGACGCTGACCGTGCAGCCCACGAGTGACCCTCGAAGCAGTACACCGGGGTTTGAGAAGCCCCAACCCTGAGCTACACTTGCACCAAAGCTACCCCCTCCACACTCGACGAGTGCTGCGTGGGGCCCTTCTGCTTGTGTTGGCTCGACGCGTTGGCCCGGTCACTTGCCAGCTGGCTTGTGGCCCCTGTGCCGATGAAAACCTTAAACCGAATGCTTTTCTGGTTGCTCCAGATTTGCACCAGCTCCTGTGAAAAGGAGCCCCCGCTCTGACCCTCCTGGTCTGAGTGAGAAGCAATCTCCCGGTTCCGTGTGGATTGCTTTTGCCAAGTGCTTTTTGCTCCAATCTCGAAGCCGACGGTGCTGACGGCGAGAGCCTGCGTGGGACAGATTGGACCTGCTCCTGGACGTCGCAGATGCCCAAGAGCCCACGTGACAGCGGAGAGAAGCTCCTCGACAACCATCTGATTGCGCCCGACATTGCCTGGTTCCGTCCTGGTTCCACCCTGGTCACTGCTGAGTGACCCAGACTCTGTCCCCTCTGCTTTCAGATTCCTCTCGACTTCGATCCACCCTTGGATCACACCGGACACTTCTGCTTCCCATCGCCTGCAGCATCTTCAGCTCCAAACACCAAGAGCCTGCGTGTCAAAACCCGAAGCCACTTCGACCCTGTGCACCCACTTCCTGTGGGTGAGGTAACATTGCAACGCCAGTTTGCCCACGTTGGTACACACCTCTAGGGTCTGTGTCTTAAGTTTTGTTCCTCTAGGTTCAGTGGAAGTATCTTTAAACTAACTTTGTGTAACTTTTACGCACCATTGACTTTGCATTGGTGCAAGCCGCAATTTACGTGCTGCACCCGAATCCCGCGGGCTTCTCCCGACTTCAGCATTGCTAGTCCTGACTGCTCCCAGCGATTTTCTAGGCCCTAGGCCTAACCACTGTTCGATTGGTATCTCTTATACCACTTTTTTAATATATGGTTTGAGTGGCCACCCGCCCTCATCCATAATTGTGCAACTTTATTGTTATACTGTGCTTTTGATTTAACGCTTGTGCCCCTTTGCTCATAAAGAGTACTGGGGATTAATTTAGAAATAAACACATATATTTTTATAATATATACTTGTGTGGTGTCCTTTCATTTGGTATTACAGGATTGTATGTGGTAAAACAGCTCGCTTAACACGACCTCCTAAGTTAAGCCTTTAAGGCTGCTTAGTCCATGCTACCCCTAGGATAGCTTGTCTAACAAGGTTGACTTACAACCAGACACCATAAGGGATTTTTTGGACTGATACAAGGTGGTTCCAGAATTGGAAACACCACATATCAGGCCAACTTCTCACACTGGGCGTGCGTCCGTATTCAGCAGTGTACATCCTGCCACTCTGGTGTAAACTGGGCATGGCTAGTCACGGTACATGACCGCAACCAATCCGCGGCCAGCACTGCAGCAGCCCACATAGCCCCTACCATTCCTGATGACACCCGCAGTCCCTGTTCCGCGCAGAATTGGAGAGGGGGAAACCTGGCAGGGAAGGGGTTATGAGGGTCGGGGGTGTGTTTGTCCCCAGCATTTACACAAAGGCACTACATTGCTCAAGCGCTATGAAAGAAATAGAAGAAAAGAGTGGTGTTTACTTTATTTGAGTATGTGCGACGTAAAGCGCTCTGACACCCTGCCTTGGGTGCCTCGTGACACTATCATCACAGTGCAGGGCGTCAGCGCTTTAGATCGCACCTACACATTCTACATGGACAATAAATCAGGTGTGCGCATCAAAATAAAAGAAGTGTACACAAAAGCGTGGGGGTTACAAGGTGTAGGACCTCCTCCCGGTGATGTCACGCGCCTTCTGCCCCCCTTTGTGAGCCCCCACCTTTAGGACGTTTGCCCTGGGGTTAAGAGAGGCCAAGTTACAACTTTCCCCCGACTCCTGGTTCAGATTAAGCAGTGCATTCTGGGACTTGCAGTCTCCGCTCAATGCTCCTGACATTAAAGCAGGGGTTGTGAGTGGAGGCTCCCTCTGGCGGTGAGTATGGAGGGGGGAATCCTATGCAGAGCGGGCGGGCTCACCTGTGAACCTGGGCAGCCTTCCGGGGCTGTCTCACCTGAGATGGCTGCAGTCATGCCCCCCAGCTGTCTCAGGCCCGGGGCCCCTACTTTGCTGCTCCCTGGAGGTCACGTCTCGGCCACTCCTGGCTTCGGAGCCCAAAGCGTGAAGGATGCTGGAACATGTAGTTCTCAGATCTCAACCTCCCCCGCTATACACTGCGCGTGGGCGGGGCCCAGACAGCAAGAGTCGGGCGCCTTGAGGGGGCGGCATGTATGAGTTTATGTGTGCGGCCTTGCCCAGCACCCTGGTATTACGGGGGAGGGGGGGGCGTGACAGGAGCGCGCCAGGGGGTCTTCGGTGAATCTTACAACCCGGTCCCGTGTTTACGGAGTGTAGCGCCTGGGGATGGAAGGATCTGGAATTCTCAACGAGAAGCTATGCAGGGGAGTATAGCGCCCTCCCCTTCTCCGCCCCTGCATCGCAGCGAGACCTAAAAAAAGACCTCCCACAATGGTAGGAGTGGAAATATTCAAGTACTTTGGCCATGCTCCAGGTTCAGGGTCAAATATAAGAAGAGCACGAACTCTTAACAAATCAAAAGCAAACAGTGGCAATGAAGCCAACCAATGGTAAGCAATTGACGGGCTCCAAGCCCACTGTTAGCTAAAACATTGTCTTGCAAGCAACAGCACATTCGCGGTCACAGGTGAGACCTAAAATTGACTTTCCTCTCCTCCCTCTTCACATGGTTTAAAAGAATGAGTTATAATTGGCTGCAAACCATACAGTCAATTATAACTTATTATTAAAAGTGCAGCTCCATGATACATTCAGGTTCTAGACTGATTTAAAGGGGGATTGTTTTCTTTAACTTATCCTGTCAGGAGTATCCTTTTAAAATACAAAATTATTTTTAAACTGCTTCATATGACATCACTGTGCCACTGTCTTCTGTTCCAAATGGCATTTTCATTTCCTTTCTCTAAACGCAATATTGCTTTTGCTGTAATACCATCAATCAACTACTGATCCACTCCATTCACACAATGCACAGGAAGACTTTTCTACTTATGTCTAAATCACCATTGTGGAGATTCCAGAGAGTGAATGAAGGAGAAGTGCATGACAGTGTATTGTGATATAAACACTGTTCTTATTTCTCTCCTGTGTTTGGATGACTCTTGGGTAAATGGAAGCCTTTACCTGGTAAGGGTTGATTTGCGCGCTCCCACATGCAGTGGCTGTGCTTGCTTTTTGCCAGATGAGTTATTGTTAAAGTTGGGAGTCTTTTGTCATCTAAAAACAGACTAAGCTGTTGATCTCTGGTTCATGTGCCATCTCATGAACAATTCACTCCTGTCTGAGACAAGGTGTGTCATGGAGCCTTACAGGTCAATGCGATAGGGAACGGATGTGACCACCTCCTCTCTGATGGAAGGGATGTGTTTATACAGCTAACCAGGCTGAACAGAAAGCCTCAGTTCTCAGGAATTGGATACATTGTACGAAAGTAGTGGTTTATAATGCGCCTTTTCCATACTACCATCAACGGTGTACTAGGCCTTCACGTTTACAAAAATCAACACGCATGTGCCAGGAAGAGAAAATCCGATGGAATCCCGCCTTTGATGGAAAACAACACGCGTGGGATATCTCAGATAAGACTGCGTTTGTATGGGCAGTTTTATTGGGTGTGTTGCCCATAATACACAAGCTGTCTCAATTATCATAACACAATCAGATGCAGACAGCACGCTCTGATTGGAAAAGGTGTTTGAGAGTTCACCAAGGTGCCTCTACTAGAGGCAGGAGTGACCAACTGTGCTATTTTGGAATCAAACCTTGAGAGCGAATGAGCTTGGTACAGGCCTCCGTTTGAGACCCGGCTATGAGCATGGTCATCAGGATAGGCGTGGGGAACTAGCCCTGCTTTTTTTGTTATTGAATTTTTGCAGATTTATATAGCGCAAACTCAACTAGAAAGCACAAGCACCAGCTCCATTAAACATTCATTTTTAATGAATGTGGAGAAGTGTGGCTCAATGGTTAGAGTGGCAGACCCTGATGCAGAGGTCTGGCCCGGGACCAGGGTTCAATTCCCCGCCTCGGCGGGTCTTGGGCTCAAAATTCCATGGACCTGATCATTCTCGCCTCATTGCCTATTCCAATCATGGAGTCCCACTCTGTAACTCTGGGCAATAGCTTGCTTAATCTCCACAACGGCCCCCACAACGCTAAGGATGCCTGGCCTCCACCTTGGGGGTGCCCAGGAGTGGACGCCTCACAGGGAAAGCCAGGATGGGTTCCACAGCAGTATTCGTACAAGCGCCTTGAGACCCTTGCGGGTGAGTAGTGCGCTATACAAGTATCAATTTAATTGTTTTAGGCACTGGGAGAGTGAATGATTCGCCCTATAATCACAGGACGCTGAGCCGACGCCGGGACTCAAACCTGGTTCCCCAACTCCAAAGAGGGCAGCTCTGGCCGCTGCTACACTCTAAACTTGCGCTCATCCTCCCATCAATTAAATTTCCCTCTCTCTAAATTATAAGTTATTCCAATCACGGTAAAATATAATTTTCCTAAGTATTTTTTCATCATTACGTTCCTGCTAGTATCCTATAACAGTTGTTACTACCCATTTTACAAATAGAATGATTACTTTACCTGTTACGGTTTCTTTAAATAAAGAAACATTGAGATACATGCTTGTTTTGCCCCTCCAATGACCCACCATTAAAATATTTCTGTCCTGCGTTGTACTAGAACAAATGAAACCAGGCAGTGCCTATCCTGCTGCGCTGCTCGTGCGGGAGCCCAAATGGACCCGTGTTTATTTTGACCGAGCACCGGTGTTTATCAAAGACGGCCGTACTTTCAGTGCAGGCAGCAGGCTCTTGTACTGCTGGTCCACGTTTTCGGGTCCAGCTCGAAGTCCTTTCCGGTTCAGCATTGCGGCTGTTTTCTTCTCAAGCAATGGAATATCTTTTCGGGTGGATTTCCCAGCAATTTGTAGCAAGAGGCAGCCACCACAAAGCCTAACAAACACTTATCAGCTGCAATGCAGGTAGGGACTGCGTGCGCACTGCTGCTCGGGACTCCTTGCACGCCGCTGCTCGGGACTCCTTGCGCGCCGCTGCTCGGGACTCCTTGCGCGCCGCTGCTCGGGACTCCTTGCGCGCCGCTGCTCGGGACTCCTTGCGCGCCGCTGCTCGGGACTCCTTGCGCGCCGCTGCTCGGGACTCCTTGCGCGCCGCTGCTCGGGACTCCTTGCGCGCCGCTGCTCGGGACTCCTTGCGCGCCGCTGCTCGGGAGTCCTTGCGCGCCGCTGCTCGGGAGTCCTTGCGCGCCGCTGCTCGGGACTCCGTGCGCGCCGCTGCTCGGGACTGCGTGTGCACTGCTGCTCGGGACTCCTTGCGCGCCGCTGCTCGGGACTGCGTGTGCACTGGCTGCGTGTGCACTGCTGCTCGGGCGTGAGGGCATGCCCTGGCTCGGGACTACGTGCGCACAGCTGCATGGGACTGCGTGCGCACAGCTGCATGGGACTGCGTGCGCGCTGCTTCATGCTCCCTCAGCAATACTCCATGGGAGTTAACTTCTATGGAAGGGTGGGACATGCAGCACCCATCAGCCAGTAATGGAAGGGTGGGACATGAGGCACCCATCAGCCAGTAACACAGTCCCATTTTTAGAGGACACACAGATAAGCCAAAGGCAAGCAAAGGAGGAGTCATACCCCACAAAGTAGATTTAACAAATCGCTCGACCTACAAAATAAAGGTCAGCAATGAGCAGAAAGAAGCAGAATAAGGGGCCGAAATGAGCAGAAAGAGGCAGAATAACGGACAGAAATGAGCAGAAAGAGGCAGAATAAAAGTTAGAAACTAGGAGAAAGAGGCAGAATAAAGGTCATCAACAAGCAGAAAGAGGCATAATAGAGATTAAAAACAAGCAGCAAGAGCCAGAATAGAAGTCAGCAGCGAGCAAAGAGAGGCAAAATAAAGGTCAGCAAAAAGATTGAAAAGAGCCTAAATAAAGGCAAAGAGCAGAAAGAGACAAAATAGAGGTCAGAAACTGGCAGAAAGAGGCTAAATGAAGATCGGAAACGAGGAGAATGACAAAATAAAGGGCAGAAAGAGGCAGAATAAAGGTCAGAAAAGAGCAGAAAGAAGCAGCATAAAGGTCAGAAACGGACAGAAAGAGGCAAAATAAAGATCAGAAAAAATTAGAAAGAGGCAGAAAAATGCCAGAAACTGGCAGAAAGAGGCGGAATAAAGGTCAGAAACGAGCAGAACGAAGCAGAATAACGGTCTGAAATCAGCAGCAAGAGGCAAAATATAGGTCAGATATGCACACTCTGACACAGCTATGTACAAACCCATACAGTCACTCACACACCCAGTCACAGACCCATACACACCCACTAACACGCACTCACTTATAGTTAGGCTGACGTTTCACTCATTCAAAACCAGAGAAATTCAGCTGTTATAGTTAGTGAGCTAACTATAACTTGCCCCCCGCAATGCACTGCTTATGACCTCACATACTACATAACTCATGAAATGGTCAGTGACATCACTGATGACATCATCCACAGAATCTCTGACACACCCACTCAAATAACCTTTCATACACCCACTTCAATTTCCACACTACCATTCTCAAACCCATTGACACTCTGACACAAGTACTTACACAGCAGCTCAATGATTCATAGATTAACACACACATCTACTCACTCACCTATAAAGTCACTCATATACCCACTCACCCACTAATACAGCCATTGATATATCCACTCATACACTGGTTCAGCCACTGAGTCAGTCACCCATAGAGCTACTCACTCACCCATACAGTCAAGCACAGAGCTGCTTACTCATCCATGCAGTTACACGCATACTCGCTCACTTACTCATACAGATACTAACATGTATTCACTCACCTGACACAAGCACACACTCACCCAACCAGCCATTTTCATATTCACTCACCAATACAGTCAGTCAAGAAGTGCGTGGAAAGTCTGATTAAAGAATATGCTCCACTGAGGAGCAAAAGGATCTATTTGCCTAAAGAAAGCGCTTGAGAAATCTTGAGAAAAGCTACAAGCACACTCTCTTTCTCATCTAGTTAGCCTCAGGCCTGCCAGAAACTACAAATCGAACATTTTCAAAGCAAAATCTAACTACACCAGATCTCTGCTTAACGCTTTAAAAAATTATCCTAAACATCTTTTCAATCATTAAACAATCCAACAGCCCGTCCTAAATAGCAAAGTCATAACACGCTCATGTGAAGATTGCCCACCCTTCTATGGGGAGAAAGTGGACTCTATGGACCTTTCCCTTCCTCCAAGAGTTGACAACCCTGATTACGGAGTACTGAACCACAAACCCCAATGGAGATGGTTGCCTTTGGCCACAGTCTCCGAGGTGGAGCTACTTGAAAGTCTAACTAAGATCAATCCTTCCAACCAGCTCTCTCATGCATCTGCTGAAACCTTGGACAAGGAAATGCCCAGGTGGCTGCTACTGCACTGGACCTCTCTGGAGAATCACTCACTGGAGCAAGTTATTTTTCCCAAATGTTTGTAAATTAGCTAGGTCTCCCTCATCCTTAAGAAGCTCACTGATGACCATGAGGCGCACCACTACCACCCAATCTCAACACTTCTTAGGGAAGATGTTATTATTGTCTGTGGCTTTACAGCTATACCTCCGTATGCAATAAACATCCTCCTTGATTCATTTAAATCTGGCTTCAGACAAGGCTATAGCACAGGCACAGCCACGCTGCAAATTGTGGCTGACACTCTCGGCTTCTTAGACTCGAGTATGTGCAGCCTACTTGTGCTTCTGGACCACCCGGCGGCCTTCGATACAATCAACCACCGTGCTCTGATGAACATCCTGAAGGAAGGGATGGGAACTGATGGAACATTTCTAAAATGATTAAATTTGTATTTGTTTAACCAACAGCAAATAGTTAAAATGGAGAGCGCCGATTCTAGCAAAATACAGACCTAAAAGAAGGGGTTACATTGGCTTCAATCTTGTTCCATCTATATCTCAAACCACGTGGAGAGACTCCGCGTAACTCTGGAATTCTTTATCACAGCTTATCCAGATGATACCCAGATCTACCTGTAAATATCTTGCCAGAGTGACATCCTCCTACTCTCCGACACCACTGAAAGGATTTAAGAGCGAATCTCCAATCACCACCTAAACGAATCCAGAAAGATGATTTTATTTGTAATCTCACCAAAACAAAATCCAACTTCCATGCCCAGGGGTGACTTGATGCCTTATCTTGACTGAACTTCAAACTGGCCATTTCAGAGAATGCTAAATCGCTGGGTTTCATTCACATTTACCTTCCGAAGCAGGTCTCATCAGCGCTCAAGAGTTCCTGCCGCCAACTTAGTAGTCCATGCGCTAGTACTTTCCAGACTCGACTATAGGAACTCTCTCCTGTCTGGTATCCCGGAGCAAATTAGCATCACAGAGAGAAATGCTTCATACAGTTTTCCACTTTGTGACAGGCCACAACATTTTTTTATCACATTTCTTCTATACTTCGTATCCTACAATGGCTTCCAATTGAAGCAACAGACCAATGTAACACTGAATGCATGACCCACAAAGCCATCCACAACTTCACACCCTCCTCCTTTATTTAAAAACTAAAAATCTCTGGATCCCAACAAGAATCAAGAAATTGTAAAGTCCTCCTGCTGGAACAAGCGACATTCAGGAAGGAACACTTTATAAAGCTCGCCTTTTCTGCCAGCGCTACAAGGATCTGGAACTACCTCCCACAACCTCCTTGAACAACCACCAGTCTTGCCACAGTTAAAAAGGAACTCAAAATCCTCCTATTTCAGAGACACTATAGATAAAGCTATTAAATTTACCCCCGGAGGTCAGTCCACTTGTAGTAGTCCTGACAGGGGTACCAAAATTGGGTAAAAATTAGGTGGAAAGTCCGTAAACCTTTGGAATAGGGTCACTCATTGGTTAAATGTGAATAGACCTCTGCCCCCGCACATTGTTGGCAAAATACTTATGATCCGAAGGGCACCATGGGTTGGTTACCTGGCCAAAAACATACGGGTGATTGCATTTTGATTAATTTCGACAACCCTAGAATTGTTGACTTTATTTGCAACTGGAGATACCCTAGCACAGGTACGACTATTTATTCTCTCCCATTGACTTACTTTTATCCACCGGGTTATTTTACCCCACAGCTAGATGGCTGGACAACGGTACAGCGAAGAGGGAGGGGACCACCCCCGGGAGGATGGCATATGCCCTCCTTCAATATGGGAAATTTCTTTCACCAAAATCGCTTTGACTGTCTGGAGGCAGTCGATTGACCCGATGCTGGAGTAAGAGAATCGAATATCTCCCCCTCCCCCTTGGGTGGTTGCTCCTCAGACCCTCTTGATTCACGTCAGTCCGTGGGGCACGAGCCCTTTGATATAGCTCTGGACATTCCGAGTATTATCAACACTGATGCTAGCCAGGCCTTAGATGAAACCTTAAGTGTTCCAATCCCCAGTAAGGTTTATATTAACAATCTTAAAATTGTTTCGTGGAATGTGGCAGGTCTGCGAAACAAGCTCCTATTACCAGATTGGAATAGCTTTATTGATGGGTACGATATATGCATGTTTCAAGAGACATGGAGTGTTGAACCGTTGTATAAACAGGGATTCTCTTGTTTCTATGCATCAGCTACTTCGGTTGGACGTGGTCGTCCCTCTGGAGGCCTCATGGTTTGGGTAATGGTTGATCTTAATCTCAAGATCACTCATCACACCTCCTCTTGTTTGGATGTTATGAGACTTTCTATTGAGGGCACGGATGGTGTCCCCACTTGGGATTTCTTTAATGTATATGCAAGAGGTACCAAGGGGGGGGCTAAGTCACCCACTATTGACATTCTAACTGATTTGCTGAAATTATGTTCTCCTGATTCTCTAGTCCTGGTTGCAGGGGGCCTTAACTGCTCGTTTGAACCTTTGGCAGCAGATGATATCTTGGGAGTGCATGAGGACGATGCTCAATGGGGCGTCCCGCCTCTTACCCTCAGACCTGTGAGGAGATGGTCTCCTGTAGTTATTCAATTAAATACTTTAATGATTGAAACAGGTGTAAGAGCTGTGAATGGCCGTACTGTCTCTGATGCCCAGGGAGCAAAGACATACAATAGAGTATTGTGCGAGAGCAGGATTGACTATATAATGGTGGACAGGAGAGCTTGGAAGTCAGTGGTAGATATGGTCATTATACCATCTGTGGAGAGTGACCATAACCCCTTGTCCCTTATTCTGGTGGACCCGTGGCAGAGAAATTAACATACCTCTTCAAATAGTGGGGAGCTAATATCTAAGCAAATCATACCCTCCAACTGTAATAGATTTCTCAAGTGGCCAAAGTTCTGTATGGATGAACCTAGATTGAATGCACTGAATGGAATCCTCGTTGAGCAGTCATTAAGGCTATCTGGAGTATGCAATGAGGCGCTGGGTCTGCAGAGGTAGAAGCCATTTACACTGTTACTATGGATCAGATTGGCAAGCTGTTCATGGTTCCGGGTAAAAAGAGCTTGACAAAAATCAAACCATTCCAGAAATGGTTTAATAGTAACTGCAGAAGAACGAAAAATAACTTAATTACTGCAATTAAATCTCGCAATCCAGTATCTGTCCGGTTGGCCAGATTGCATTACAGACAAGCCATAACAATTGCCAAAAGGGAGTGGTAAGAATCCCACTGGGAAAGCCTTAAAGATGCTAGTAAAACTAAGAATGGTAGTTTATTCTGGGCACTCGTCAGAAATTCGAATGGCTGTGATTCGAATCAAATCCCCAATCATATCACAGACAGGGACTGGTTTGAACACTTTACTAAACTCTATGGTGGTAATGCACTGCCTGGAGCCCCAGGACATTTGAGCGGTGCACTGGATGATGGTTCTCGGCAGGCTGCTCCCATTAGAGTTGATAAAAAAGAGGTTCTGACGGCAATAGCTAAAATTGTATCTGCTAAAGCCCCAGGGTAGGATGGTGTGCCGGGTGACCTTTTTAAAGCTAACCCTGATGGTTGGGCAGTCTATTTCACAAATCTGACAAATGCACTATTAGCAGGCTCACCTGTCCCCAATTCATGGAGGGCGGCTAAGGTGGTCCCTATCTATAAGAAGGGCCATAGGGAGGATCCCGCCAACTATCGCCCAATTAGTCTTATAGACGCTGGGCAGAAATTGGTTGGTAGGGTCTTCCTGGAGAAAATCCTCTCCTGGGCAGAGGAGAACAATATCATCTCACCCTTTCAGGCCGGTTTCAGGGCATGCACAGGCACGGTTGATCAAGCTTTTAGGTTGCTACTCCTTCATTGGAAGGTGGTCACCATTGGCAAAGGCGGTCTTTATTTGGCATTTATTGACTTAACGACCGCCTTTGACTTGGTCCCCAATGAACACCTTTGGCTGATATTGGAGGAGATGGGGATTCCTCTACCAATTCTAAATCTTCTGGCACGCATGCATGTTGGAACCTATGCCCGCATTAGATGGGGATCTCAAGAGCAGAAAACTGACAGAATACCTGTGAATCGAGGGGTACGTCAGGGCTGCGTGTTAGCCCCAACACTCTTCACGCTATTTGTGAATGGTGTGGTCTCATTTCTGCTCGAAATAAACGCTGATGCCCCGGTCTTGGTGGGTGACAAAGTGCCCACCCTCCTTTTTGCTGACGACACGCTGTTGGTTTCAAAAACCCCCGTGGGTCTGCAAAGGCTGCTGGATCGTTTCTGTCTGTTTTGTGAGCGGAAGGGCCTGGTCATAAATACATCAAAAACCAAACTCCTTTACTTTAACTCAAGTAAGGCTTCCAGATCCACCCGCTCCTTAGATAGGGTGTCACTGGAACGCGTAAATGAATTTGATTACCTGGGTATTAGAATCTCACATAATTTAAAGTGGCAACCTCACATAGATAAAATGGTATTAAATCACAAAAGGGTAGTCGGAGCATTAGGGCGAGAACATCGCACATCCATCTCTAAGCCCATCACTCCTGCCTTGGATATTTATGCTGCAAAAGCTGTAGGCTGTGCCCTTTACGGCGCAGAGCTGTAGGGCTTTGATTGTGTTGACGCCCTGACCACCTCTGAGAATACGTTTTTTAGGGAGCTGACATCACTACCAAGGGGTACCCCCATCAAACCATTACTGAGCAATTTGGGTCGCCGTTCCATTAAGGATTTAGCCAGGCTACGTCCTCTTCTTTACTGGGCCAGGTTATGGCGGACCCCCGAGCTCTCAAAGTATTTAGATGGCTTGAAAGAAGTTATGAACCTTCTTGGTGCTCACAAAATTAGCTGGATTCGCAATATAAAGAAGCCCTTACTTGAATCTGGCATGCCAATTGATTGGTTGCCTGAGGTTTCTCTATCCAAGGATGAAACTAAATGAGCCTACTGGAAGTGGGTTGATGAAAAAGAATTAAGGGACCCAAACCAAGGCAGGCTGACTGAGGCGTTCATGCAGCATAAATTAAAGCCTCGTTTGGAGCCTTACCTGGATTTCATTAAGAAACCAAGACACAGATCCCTTTTTATCCAGTTTAGGTTGGGAAACCTCCCCCTCCGTGATTATACGTGTAAGTGGAAGCCCCCGCATCAAACCCCACCTGACTGCCCAATCTGTGAAGGTGTCACTGAAAACATCCCTCATGTCTTCTTTGTATGCCCAGCCTATGCAAAACCCAGACAGAAATGGCTAAAACCAGTGTGTTTACTGCTTGGAACCAGGGATCATTCCTCTGCACTATACTTAAGGCTGACACTAGTACAACCTTAGTTTGTGGGGTGGGCAAATTTCTGAGCTGGGCTTGGCTGATTAGATCGAAGGCTACTAGATGACCATAGTATTAGTTGGATTTTAAAAAAAATATATATAACCCACAAAGCTGCTAATGTTTAATTTGTTTTTAAACTATTTATTGAAATATGAATGGTTTTATTGTAATGTACTTTTAAAAAAATTTAATGTATATGAATTGTGGTTTTATATTTCTAAGTGCTTTTATGATATTCTGTATATCGAAATAAAGCTTTGATGATGATGATGATGATAAAGCTATGATCACTTTTCTGCATCCAGTTTTCCAATTTATCTAGATTTGAACTGTCCCCGCAAATATGATCCGAGGGTTCATCTCTTTTCTTTGTTGCTTTTCTGTAATTTTATGATACCTACAAAAGTGCTTTAATGCCCTTGGGCCAAGACTGTGCTATATGAATCCACCGAATTAAATAAACACATTTGGTAGATGTGGAGAAGTGCCCCCCTCCCGCCCCCTTCCACTCCCCCCCCACCCCCCCATTGACCAACCGTCGGAGCGTCTTGGAGGCCGATCCTTCAGTTTCCCATGTAGCGGAACGACCTGTAAGGAAAAACAAAAGAAAGACTATCAGGAAGACACTCCAGAGAGGTGGTACAAGGAGTTGTGGACGCCGCTGGAGAGCGTGGATTTGCTTTTCACAACTCAGAAGAGTTTTGGCATTGCAGTGAGTGATTTGGGAGGTGGGGAAGGTGAGACTGGGGAAGGAGGGGAGGTTAGATTTAAGGACGAGGCCTTTTAATGTTTACAGCACTATATTCATGTTTATTGCACTGTTTAACAGACAGTGAGGGTACCTGTGTTTGCTCCTGAAATACATTTGCTTTCGTCCAGCATCAGTATGTTTGCATTTAAGGACATGGTGTGTGCACCTTTCTTTTTTGTTTTAATCACACAGGTGGACAGTGTCTAGTCTACGCCTACATACATGCTAGGTACACTTAGATATATCTAGTTAGGGTTGCATCGTAGGAGTACACATAATTACTGTCATGTATTTGTATACCTGCCTTTATTCCTTGTTTTAGCACGATGGTAGGAATCTACCATCCTTTTACTCTGTTGGTGTTTATAATCATTTATATCTGTTTCTGTCTTATAGTTGTGTCAGCACACCTATTTTACACTAGAATGATGCTGGGTCAATAAAGGCTTATTGGAAAAACGACCCCACTGTTTATTCTGTGTATTTCTCTGAGAAAAAGTGAGCACGAGTGACTGAGCGAAAAGTACTGTACTGTTTCCACAATCCCCGATGGGACAGAGTTGTCATGTTCGATAGTTGCCAAGAACTATTCTCTCTTTGGAAAGAGGAGTTTACAGTGGCACTGTGAGCTAGCTGGTATACATGCGAACATACCCGGTGGGGGTGTCTGGAATCAGTCTAGACAACAATCGCACAGTCTATGTTTTCTAAACGCGCAGATCCTATATAGGTTTATAGGAACTACACAACACATGGGTGGACAGTGGCAGTGCCACCTTTCCCTAGGTTTTCTAATAGTGGTTCCCTTATCTTACAAAGCGAAGGCCTACATATAAGGAATGTTTTCCACAAAGGGAAGACCTCCCTTTGGGCCATATACACCAAGAAGGGAAGTCCTTTGGCTATAGTGGGGGAGAGCCCACGTGTACCTTCTTCCTACCTTCATTACTAAGAAAAGAACCTCACCTCGTAAGGGTCTTTCTCATGGGTGTTGGTGAAGAGTGAACAAATTTAGTACAGTTAGTGGATACTTACCACACTTTCTTTCGTCGAGGGTACCGGCGTGGACCACCTCCTGGAAGAACCTAAAAAGGAGAAACATCAGAAAGGACGATACCCATTGACCACACAGGAAGAACATCATAACACAGCAGTCATATATTGCTTTCATGCTGATAACCTAAAGTTTCACAATTAGTAAATCCACCCAGCCTCCGTGTCCATATATCTGCCCATCCCTTCTACAGTATACTAAAGAGAATCCAGAAAAACATCTTTTTGAAAAGTTTATGCAGATTAGTCAAAGATTCTAAAGTTATCAGGAAAATAAATAATTGCTTTTCTTTTTTTTATTTTATTTTTATAGAAACTCTGAGCCAACCATAATCAAAACTGCATAGGAAGGAAGGAAGGAAGGAGGGAGAGAGAGAAAGAGGAGAGCAGGGAAGAGGGAGAGAGGGGGAGGGGGAGAGGGAGAGAGACACTATGGTTTATTAAGTGGGTTTCAAATGTTATTTTTTAACATAAATTAAGATGTTAAAAGCAATCCTAATCATAACTTCACTGTAACATTTGAAACAAGGGGAAGAGTATGAAAGAGAAGAGAAACCATGGCAGGGATTATTATAGACAAGAGCGGCAGGGAAACTGAAATTACGGCCGGCCACTGGCCAGCCATGAATAATTAGGGGAGGAGTAGCCGCAGAGCACACGCTGGGAGAAGCCCTTTGATGTGTTTGCGGCCGTGAAAAAATGCAATTAGGAGGGAGGGAGGGAGGCTGATGCGCGTGCTTGTTTGGTCACGTGATTCACGTGAACTCAAAGAAAACCGCACCAAAAAGCCCTTGGTTTGACAAGCATTTTGAGCACTTGAATTCTCGCTCCGCTCAATGCGTATGCGCATTGATAGGTCGCGAGACCTAAAAAGGCGGTATCTGGGATCTGCCAGTACACTAATGCAGGCAGACGCATTGCTACCCCCACCTCCATTCCAGGGCTGGGCTGGGCCCCTGCAGAGCTCAGCGCAATGTGAAATTAAACACAGCTAGCTAAATAGTTGGGTACAGCCAAGGAAAGCACAAGGGGAGTAGCAAGTGATAACGATTGCAGGTTCTGTATCCTCCCTTCCAAAGCTTTCTCGGAAAAGAAAGCCTGCATTCATTATTTCTCTGGTGCACCTGCTGAAAACAGACGTCGTGTCGGTGGAGTCAACGTCCTCCTGGCCGCAGGCACGCGTGGATTATTGAACTGCATCTGAGAGTACCAGCCTCCTCACAACTACTCGAATGTCAAGCAGGTAAGACGTGGAAGTAGGGGTTACACCTGTTCAACAAGTCCACAGTGGAGCAAAGTGAATGCAGTGGCAAGGAACGGGCTGCGCATGCACATGTTTGAGACCAGAGAAACCATCAGGGTTAGAGCCTACCACGCTGGTGGTTCAAATTGGAGACATTTATTCACTTATATTCCATGAACTTCACACAACCTGGAGTTGGGTGAAGTGTGAAAGAGTCAGCCCTATAGTGGCAGCACATAAATAAGCAATGCTAGGACATACAGCATGAATACACACTTTCCACCATCTACAGCAATTGATGACAGCAGCATATCTGGAATACACACAACAGGTGAGAGGTGTTTGTCGGCAACACAAACACTCAAGTGCAACCAGTGCTTAATTTGTAAACCAACAAGTGCCAGGGCCCTTCTCGGAAGGTCACTGCTGTCTGCACAACACATTGCTCACAGTTATGCGTGGCAGTAAAGACGGTGATGCAGGAAGAGAACGCTCGGGCCACAGAGATAGAAAACCAAAATGGCGGATGCTTGTTTACATTCCGGATGAGTCTTTACAGCAGAGGTACCACATTAGAGGATGGGCATAACCTAGGGTAGCGTTCTGACTAGGAGTACTGAAGAAACACTGGTACTTCTCTTTCCTCACAAAGTCCCTGGAAAGAGAAATGTGCTCAGACTTCGTTGAAGCAAGCGTTTTTTTTGCAGATTTTATTTAGCACGAACTCGACCCGACAGTATTGGAGCGCTTTACACTTCTTAGAATGTAAGGACATTTTGGAATTCCTATCGATTCCAAAAGGTCCTCGTCATTGCGAGAGCAGCGTATGCGCACTGCTAAGGCCAGACAAGACCTAAAAAATTAGCTGAGGTGATGTTTCAGAATATATCAGAATTAGTACTAATGAAGCACATTGTTTTGTAATTCTGAAGTAAGGAGAAACATTTTGAGCAGCATAAAAACACATCAATACACTAGGTGATGACATTTACGCACATTATCGTTTATGTGCAGTAAAACTGTATTTCAGTGCAAATGTAATGGTCTTCGCAACTGAAAATGTGTTGTCTATAATAGCAGTGCGCTACCACACCATGTATACTCAACACAATGCTCCTCCACTCCACACCACTCCACTTCAATCTATGCCATGCCACTCCATTCTACACCACTCCCTTTTAAGACACTCTACGGCATGTCACTCGACTCCACACTGCTCCAATCTGCGTGACTCACTCCATGACACAACACTCCATGACACAACACTCCAAGCCCTTACACTCCACACCACATACCCCAGTCCACTCTATCCCCTCTACTCTAATATACCCCAATCTACCCCACCCCACTCGAATCTACCCCACTGCACTATAACCCACCCCATTCCAATCTACTCCACTCTACCCCACTCCAATTAATCTAACCCAATCAACCCCACCTCACCGGATCTACCCCATTTTACCACAATCTACCACACTCCACTTAAATCCACCCAACTCTGCTCCACTATACCCCAGTCTACCCCACTCCACTCCAATCTATCCCAATATACTCTACCCAATATACCCCACTCCAATCTACTCCACTCCAGTCTACGACATTCGACCCCAATCTACCTCAATCCACTCCACTCCACTCCACTCCACTCTTCCCCAACCTATCCCACCCCACTCAACTAAATGTTAGCCTTGCGAAGTAGCAGCCACACTGGTGTACATAATGGCTAACATTTATTGCCCAAGCAAATAGTTCTGTGATTGGAGAGACCAATTGGCTTAGCAATGCTTGTTTTCAGTGGGTTTTTGCAGGGTCGGCCTTATTTGAACTTTTTAAACATTTTTAAGGGTTTGTGGACACTCTCTTGCGGTTAGTGGACCCTTGCAAACTTGTGCATCTTTATTGGACATTGATAGGGTTTCAGACCGAGCAACAGGTCTCCGAACATCAGAAATGTCCACCAGAGGACAAGACCAATTGCTGTAGTTTTCAGTCAGTAGCCCGCGGTTTGCAGACCTCAGGGGCCAAGACGTGGAACCCAGCCCCGTGTCAAAATCAGCAACATGTTTTTACACTTCACCATCGGGCTGCCCCCGTGCCAGGATGGTACCTCAGCTGCTTCTGGCCTCTTTATTCTTTTTGTCAGGATGCGGGGGAACAAGTTCCTTCATCATGTAATGATTTGAGTTGTAGCCAGTCAATCAGGGAGCTTCAGGTCTGCAGACCTAACTTTGGGTTTATGTATCCGAAATGGACAACAGAAGAAAAAGCTCCCTCATCCAATCGGATCCAATATATTTTTACATTTGGCTCCGCAAGTCCAGATTCACTGACCATTCATGGGCTAAAGATCCAGCTTTATCTTAATTGACTACTGGCTTAATTTGAAGTTCACAAAAACACTTTCAAAACGCTAAATTTCACAAAAACAACTGAATGGATTTATAATAAATGAATCAAAGGCACTATCATTAGTAACAGTTGCAATTTCATTCAACCTTTTTTCTGTACTTTTTTGACAATTCACTTTAAAGACATGCATGAAACTAGCCAAGCCACACCCAAATAGCTTTGTGCACAGTCAATAAACTGTGCCAAAGTAATTATATGAACATATATTTATATTTCAGGTCAGGTGACGAGCATAATTGGAGCAGCTGTTTAAAGGAACAAACGTAACGTCGCTTTTGTTTCTTCTGCTCTATTTTACGAGCTTACTGTGACAAGCAGAGAGAATATATTTATTTATTTAACTTCTTAGAGGAAAGCTAGACTCTTCCTCCATGTTTCTGCACATTCCCAGCTACTGCAGCTTTTTTTCTGACTTGTATTGAACTGTTTCTAATATTTGTGTGCAACAAATATTTAACAGGTTTATGATGTGTTTAATTTTGCACTGGAGGTTTTATTTTTAATATTCATGTTGCAAACATGTTTGCCCTTTCATATGAAACAGCTACACACCAAGGTTTTAAGTGATTTGTGGGAAAGGTGATGGGGTGAACATGTATTATATGGGATAAAATACCACCTGGCGCACATTATGAGAGAATTGCCAGTCACCTTGGAGCCCTATAATCTTATAAAGGAAGTCTGCCTTCAGCATGGTTCCTCTCTACGGTTATGGAACTCCTCGTCGACATGCAATATCCTTAGAATGTATAGCAGGGGGTACTTTATCCCTAATATATTTTAACTGAAAAAAGTTACTGTGAAGTTATAGTCACTTAGTTATAAAACCTTAATGGGTCTTTAAAAAACACATCAGAAATTACCTTTAAAACATGGATAAAATGAATTTTTGGTTAAGACTCAAAACCGAATAAACTCCTGAAATTTGTAAGTTATGGTTAGAACCACAATCCGTAACTCACACTACGGGTGTGCAAACCATAACTCAGCATGTTACGTGTGATGATGTGATGACATTTTCATAGTAAAGAGTTTGCTAAAGGCATGGTGCTGCTGTAGGTAGATCATGGCTACTTTTATCTTCCTTAAAAACTTTCCCAACACACTTGGGACTGAGCTAGAAGTCGGGAGGGTGAACTCACAAGTGACACATAACCAATCACTTTGTGTATCTGTCTATCATGGGGTGGTGTGCACTCCTGTAGAACCCCGCAGTGGCAAGAACATCCCTGGTCATCCCTGCTGTTGAGGCTGAATACATACTCGGATTTTTATATCAGGAACTGGAGTCGTCTGCGTCTTACCCACTGTAACTGTGTAACAGGAAACACTTCCCTCTCTAAACTGCGCATGTCTGCTATTCTCAATGAACACCACATCACATGCATCAGACTATTGAGTGTGATTCCTCCCAGTAATTCCTCCCATGAACAGCGCTATTTCCAGTTCCTCAGCCTGGAATGGGGACGAATAAGGAAGGATGAGAGCTAAAGGCCTACTTGTCTCATGCAGAGTACCATAACCAGGCCTGTTTCTGCACAGGAAGGATGCAGTCCTGCGTGGAAACAGAGGAGGAGAATGCAGGGACACACATGCACCCAGTGTACTCGTACTCTGGTGGTCAGTATTGCTCAGGGGCTTCCATCCAAACCAACATGATCCCCTCGGAGACTTTCTAAAATCTGCCCATATGCATTCTAAAGAGGTTACATGTGTTAGTGTGCACTCCACGTGTCCATTTATAGCGAAACACATACCTGGGGTGGCTTTGGACGACAATAAATGTGATTTTGCATTTCCTCTCTCCATTGAGTCTTCATCTGCAGTATTTGTATCCAGTCCTAGGAATGATGGAGACACAGACCGACCCCACACATCAGGACAGAGCAGTTCTGGCTTGCAGTTCTGATGTTGATGCTGTGATTCAGGGTGCAGTAGCTTGTAGTTCTGATCTGAATCCTGCTCCTCATGGTGCAGTGGTTCTAGCTTGTTGTTCTGATCTGAGCCCTGTGCATCAGTACAGAGAGTTTCTAGCTTGTAGTTCTGATTTGAATCCTGCTCCTCATGGTGCAGTGGTTCTAGCTTGTTGTTCTGATCTGAGCCCCGTGCATGAGTACAGAGAGTTTCTAGCTTGTAGTTCTGATTTGAATTCTGCTCCTCTTGGTGCAGTGGTTCCACTGTGTAGCTCTCATCTGGTTCATGTGCTTCAGGACGCTTTGATTCCAGCTCTTGATCCTGTGCCGCAGTGTGCAGTGGTTCTAGCTTGTTGTTCTGATTTGAGCCCTGTGAATCAGTACAGTGAGTTTCTAGCTTGTAGTTCTGATTTGAATCCTGCACCTCAGGGTGCAGTGGTTCCACTGTGTAGTTCTGATCTGGTTCCTGTGCTTCAGGAAGCACTAACTCTAGCTCTCGGTCCTGTGCCGCAGTGTGCAGTGATCTTAGCATGTAATTCTGATCTGAACCGTGTGCATCAGTACAGGCCAGTTCTAGATTGTCATTTTGATCTGGTTCCTGTGCTTCAGGGTGCATAGATTCTAGCACATTTGGATCCTGTGCATAAGAAAGTTCCTGCTGCAAGCATAGGTGTTGCTGGAGGCACTGGGTTTGTTGTGACCCCAACTCATCAAAGGACAATAGCACAAACTCTATGTGTTCGTCTGATGACATCCCATCAGGTGACACAGGTTGTAGGCTGCGGTTCCCCTGGGGATCTTGGCATTCAAAACACATCAATTCTTCCTCTAAGGGATCATCAGGTTCCTTCCCATCTGGTGACGTGGGTTGTATACAGTGTTTTTTCTGTGGTTCCTGTCCTTCAGGAAATAGCGAGTGTGGGCAGATGTTCTGTTGCTGGTCCCAGCTATTAGCAGACAATGGGGATGGTTCTTGCTTCAGGTGCACATCTGGTTCCCTCTCCTCTTGGAACGCTGATTGTATGCTGTGGTCTTGTTGTGGTGTCTGGCACTCAACAAATTCCGGCTGAAGATACAGCTTTGCCCCCAGTGATCTGCCTGGAGGATCTGTCTGAGGGCACCTGGATACAGTACAACCCTGCTGAAGTACATTTCCATCTGGAAACCCAGGTTGCATGCACTGGTCCTGCTGTGGGTGATGTCGATCTGGAAACATTGGCTGTAAACAAAGGCTTGGCTCCTCTGGACGCACTTGAACATCGGTCGGAGAAGAGAGCATACAGTTTTGCTTTGGTGCATGCCCATGAGAGAACACCGGCTGAAGAAACAAGCTTGGTCCACCTGGCCTGTCCACTTGAGGTGTCGCAGGAGACCGGCTAACAGCACAATCTCTAATGCTCGCCGGACAGACCATCTCCAAAGACACTCCACCATTATCTAGGTAACATTGATCCTTTTCTATCCAGATTTTCTTAATAAGGCCAGCGACTCTAGAAGGTACGTCCTCCACAGTGTTCAGCAAGTTATCGAGTTTGGCTTCCAACTCCTCCAGCAGGGATAGAAGGATAATGTGCGGCAGGTTCTCCAAAGGCGGTTCCAGCTCCTGGTTTCTCTGAGCATCATTTCGGGATCTTGAAGCTGAGACGTCATAAAGAGGTAAAGATGGGACTGTGGCTCTTACGGATTCGCGTGAACACTGCGCTGTCACTTTATTTCCTGGAGCCCGTCTTCTCCCCATAACAGTATTTTGATTTTCAAGTGTCTGCAGAGGGCAGGAAAAGAGAAAAGATAACACGTTATCACAAGACAGTTAGGTCAAAATACTCCTTCCTGTCTCACCAAGCCTGGTGTGATCAGAGAAAATTGTGAATTTCTAAAACCAGAAAAAAATTCAATCATTAAAATTTAACAATATCCATAACATAGTTCATGCATTAAAAAAAGGCACTGATTTGAAATGTGTTTCCAACACTATGGGCCTGGTAAAAATCTTGGGGGTAATGGTCTCGCAGTCACTTTTTAGACGGATTCACTGCCTGCCTACTTGGCGGTTCACCTGCTCTATTTAGATGTTGGCAGGCCTATAGATAAAAAAAGGCCAGAGTCAAGCCGACTCAGTAAGGAATTTTCAACTGCGTCAACAGCGTCATAGGCAGAAGCGGCTGCTGACGGGACTATTAAGATGTGGCTTTCCGTCAAGACAACTGTGGAGGGAATCCATCCTACTAGGAGTTGGCGGAATCGAAGGAAATGAGGTATACATGTACCTTTTTTTACTGGTTTCTACTTCTGTCTTTAACCCCTTCGTCCATGTCCCCCTTTGCTGCTTCGACTGTACAAGAACGCCAAACAACTCCATTGTCACCAGGATCTGAGGAAAGCTACTTTCACAATTGTCTTACTATGAATAGTGTGTTAACGATTGATGTAGCCTCATGTGTGGTTGCCTCGCACTTACATGCAATTTAGTCTAATGTGTAATGCAGTAGTGTTTATTTTACAACTTAACAAGGTCTTTTTACACTAAAAAACAAAATATTGTTGTGGTGGTTGTAGGTGTTGTGCTTGTGGTGCCCTTGGGTGTGGATTATACAGTGTGGGAATGTTGGTTGTGTGGCATGTAATAAGTAACAAAAAGGGGCATGACACATTACCTACATATGTATTTAGAAGCACACAACAAAAATGTGTATTGACACATTAATAAGTAGTACTCACAAGTCATCAATCCACCAGGAACTCACTCCATCAGCGAACCACCGCTAGGACAACACCAGCACAACAGGGACATCTAAAATCGGCTTGCCACAATACCGCAGGCCTGACTGCGACAGAGTATTGTCAGCCGGCAGACAAGACCTCCGCGTCGGAGGTGAATTAAAATGAAAATACCAGCATTTGTAAAGCGCACAGCAACCTCCGGAGAGGTGTCCCGGTGCTGGGGGCCATCGGGAAGATTAAGCAAGCTATTGCCCAGAGTCACAAGGTGCTGGGCTAACCTGCCGCCAGAGCCGGGGATCGAACCGTGAGCCCACGTGTTCCGGAGTGTGCCGCCCTGGCTGCTGCACCACAACTCTTCCCTTAATACTTCCGTGACGGAAAACAGTCTGTAGATGTAGACGGCGGTTCAAACTGCACACATCTAAATACAGCGGGCGGGACACCGTCAACTTGATGGAGTACTTAAAACCACCACGATTCAGAAAAGGGGGTGGTGATGAACAGAGTGTCTGAATTAAGCAGACCACTCTTACCCAGTCCAAACATCAGGCCTTGATCCATCACCGTTTTTTAGCTCACTGCACCATCCCAGCTCAGAACTTGGCTATATGCAAATTAGTCTGACCCTGGCCCAGTGCATCATGGGAACAGGGCAGACCAAACTACCAAGCCAATTCTTATACTGGGAAGGAAACAAGCTACCGGGGACCGGTTTCTGGCATTTCAGCCGTCTTCGGCCCGGCTTGCTTGAATCCTGATGGTGCAATGAGCTAGGGACTCACATCTGAGTATACCCTTCCACGCTTATGGTGGACAAAAATGATTCAGAAAAGGGGGTGGTGATGAACAGAGTGTCTGAATTAAGCAGACCACTCTTACCCAGTCCAAAGATCAGGGCTTGATCCATCATCGTTTTTCAGCTCACTGCACCATCCCAGCTCAGAACTTGGCTATATGCAAATTAGTCTGACCCTGGCCCAGTGCATCATGGGAACAGGGCAGACCAAACTACCAAGCCACTTCTTATACTGGGAAGGAAACAAGCTACCGGGGACCGGTTTCTGGCATTTCAGCCGTCTTCGGCCCGGCTTGCTTGAATCCTGATGGTGCAATGAGCAAGGGACTCACATCTGAGTATACCCTTCCACGCTTATGGTGGACAAAATGATTCAGAAAAGGGGGTGGTGATGAACAGAGTGTCTGAATTAAGCAGACCACTCTTACCCAGTCCAAAGATCAGGGCTTGATCCATCACCGTTTTTTAGCTCACTGCACCATCCCAGCTCAGAACTTGGCTATATGCAAATTAGTCTGACCCTGGCCCAGTGCATCATGGGAACAGGGCAGACCAAACTACCAAGCCAATTCTTATACTGGGAAGGAAACAAGCTACCGGGGACCGGTTTCTGGCATTTCAGCCGTCTTCGGCCCGGCTTGCTTGAATCCTGATGGTGCAATGAGCAAGGGACTCACATCTGAGTATACCCTTCCACGCTTATGGTGGACAAAATGATTCAGAAAAGGGGGTGGTGATGAACAGAGTGTCTGAATTAAGCAGACCACTCTTACCCAGTCCAAAGATCAGGGCTTGATCCATCACCGTTTTTTAGCTCACTGCACCATCCCAGCTCAGAACCTGGCTACATGCAAATTAGTCTGACCCTGGCCCAGTGCATCATGGGAACAGGGCAGACCAAACTACCAAGCCAATTCTTATACTGGGAAGGAAACAAGCTACCGGGGACCGGTTTCTGGCATTTCAGCCGTCTTCGGCCCGGCTTGAGGGACAGCAGGAGTACCGCCAAGATCGAAATCAGGCCATGTGTCTGGTCCTTGCTCTGCTCAAACTGCACACTGTGTTAACAAAAAAACAGAATTGCAGCAATTAAAGGTTTAAAATACCCTAGCAGACAAGACTGTGCTATCATCCTCACTTGCACTGTACACCCCTCTTTTGCAATATTCGGTTCAGTGACTGAAGCAAGCCCCAACATACCAAACCTCTACAGGATCTACAAAATGGTTGTTATGTCATTGCATATGTAGAGAGCATGTTCAGTCTGAGGTTTCTTAGCACCAAATCAGAAATACACAAAAGAGGAGACAACAAATCGGACCAGGAAGGATGTAGTATGAGTAGGCGTGTAGATTGTCAGATATCTGGGAAAACACTTGAAGTCAGATTCAAAATGGATTTAGCCGAGAGAGAGATCCGTATGGAAGGGGATTTTACCACAAAGCTGCGTCCACCTGATCTGATCTTCTGTAATTTCGGAATAGACAGTAAATTCAAGTGAAGTGATCTCTGGTTTTGTACGGGTATATGCATTTCCACCTGGTTTGCAATGAACTGAGGGGCTAGACCTCTCAAACCTTTAGGGCTGAGGCAGAGGGTCTTAGAGGGGATTTGTTATTTCAATATAGGTGTGGCGTGTGTCCACCTCAGAAGATGATGTAGTAAACAAGCTGCGTTGCTGTAAATTACTTGTAATCTATGAATGGTGTTATGGGTATTCATACATATACTCGGTTGGCATAATGCTATCTAGATAGGACTGCGGGCACAGTTATTGCTTTTCTTGCATAAAGGGGGAGAAGGGAGGCTAGTTTCTGAAGCAGTTTCAGCATAAATCTGCATTCAGATCCTACTGCTCCAGTCTGCTGGTTCTTGCTAAGATTGCTATTGATTATCACTCAGAGGCTTTTAGCTGTAGGTTTAGGCTCCGGTAATAATCACATTTTTGTTGGAGAGTAAAGTTGGTTCCAAAGAATGGTCTTATTCTTTACACTTAAAATCTCAGTTTTGGTAATATTCAGCTTCAGTTGATTCAACCTCGTCAAGTAATTATCAAATTGCATCATATTTTGAAACTGGAGTGGTGAGGCGGACATTCTGCCAACACAAATTAACAACTGAGAGTCGGTGTAGTTGTAAAACCTGTACCGTCTTGAGGACAGTTCTTTCACCAATAGCTCAACTCAAATGACAGAGGTGCGGGAAGAATGATAATCTCTGGTGTACCCTAACAACAATCAGTAGGAAGGAATTCATCCATTCCAGGGCAGAGTCCTGAGAGCCAGCTTCTTCTAAATGGTCGACCAACATGCGATGGCAGACCTTCTCAAAAGGTGACCACAAAATGTTAAAGCACCAGAGCAGAGATCTGTCCTAGAGTTTCATCCCATCTTAAGGTATCAACCTCAGATAGGATGACTGACTCGGAGGGGGTGGAAAAAGTTTGTGATTGAAAGTGATCATGGTCCTCTAAAGCAACATGAGATTGTATGTTTTTTTCAGGTCAAAGGAGTTGAAATATTGGCCTATAATTCTTGAGTATATTGGGGTAATCTCCCTACTCTTTCAGTAACAGAAGCATTACAGCATTTTAAAATGCAGTTGGAACGATCGCTCGAGCTACTGAATTGATGAAAACGGTCTGCAGGGGATTGCTCAAGACCTGGCTTTTCGACGGAGACACAGCACCCTCAGCGCCCAGATACCCTTGGGGTACGCTTTATAAATGCTGATTGATTGATTGATTGATGAGGTCCGAGATTCCATGACTATTGGACGGCAAGGGTCAGTTGGTGACCCGGATTTGACCTTGAACATAAATTCATGGAGCTTGTTTATTTCTTCAAAAAAGAATAAGGAGAGTAGAGTTATTTTCAGACTCAACTTCAGAATTACTTCTGCTGTAATGTATACTATCTTTAATCAACTTTTTCGTTACTAAAAAAGTATTTAGATTATCAGACAATTCCTCAGTAGGAAACAGGGTAGTTCTGATTATATTTGGTGATAACAAATGATTCAGGATATCAAAAAAATTCTGTTTATTATGTGCTCCAAAGATTTATTCGTCTAGCAAAATGGCTTTGCATGAAAGGTTTTGCCTTTATATTCTGCAAGTTCCGTTTTAAATTTGATTTTGCTCTCTTCATCATCCCTTTCCCGCCAGTGTCAACGTAATGCAGGTTTCACCTCCTTTAACTCTGGCTTGTACCAGGGCACTGATTGGTGCGGGTTATAACACGCCGTTGGATTCTCTGGGGTGTGGGTTACTAGCCTGTCTGAGCCACAGAGTGAATTATATTTCTTTGGAGAGAATGTCTTCAATTTATGGTAAGAGGGGGGAGGTGTTTGAAAGTGTTGATAACAATGGCTCTGTATTAACTTTTCGCCATTTGCATATGGTTTTAATTCCCTGCTTGTGGATCAAGTTAGAAAAATCTACACATAGCCTATTGTCAAAAATATAAGTGCTCCCGCGTCACTCGTAGGTCGAAGCATGCCCCGCCCCGTAGAGGGACGGGAAGACCCCACGGCTGAGTGCCGATTGAGTGGAGAGCTAACAGGAAGTAGGCAGACCAAACGGTGTGCATTTTGTCTGAGCGGGAGGGCGGAGCCAGGAGCCCGCGCTTCCCGCTACTTAATCCAGTGAGTTGGCGGACGCGCAGCATACCACTAGTAAGCTGCTGCTGCTGCTGCTGAATGCTTATCCTGTTATTTTAATGTTGCCTATCTAGCACATCACTCGGTTGTATTTTTTTTTTTTTTTGTAAAATTTTTATTTTGCATACAGAGAAAAAGTAACAATTAACAAAAGACATCACAGTGGGCGCATGGAAGGTCCCACACAGTGGGAAAGCTGAGAAGGAAGATGAGGCAGGGCATTAAAGCAAAAAAGTCTTCAGTGCTGGTAATGTCGGCAGTCCCGCAGCAATCCCCCGCCAAGGGGTAGCTCAAATAGTGCAGCCAGCAACTAGTCCAGGAGTTCTCCAGCGATCAAGTATGCCTCATCTCGGTGAAGTAACTGTCCCAATGCGATACCCTACCCTCCCCCCAAAAACAAAACTCCCCCCTACCCCCCCCCCCCGTGACGGCGCCGCTCGCAAATCTCATTCATACACCAAGCACACTCTAGAGTTGAAACAAGTGCAAGTTCCTCAATGACGCCGGGCAAACAGCCGAAGGCAAGCCAGCAGAAAGAAAGGACACCAAGGGGCCCCACACGTGCTTGAAGTTTTTATATTTGCCTATAAATATATCCGCCATTCTCTCGAGACTCAGAAGTCTCCACAGTCTGGAGTGCCAAAGGGAAACCGCCGGGGCCTCCTTACGTTTCCAGGCCGAGGCCAGCGTGAGCTTGGCCGCGCCGAGGCACAGCCATAAGATCTTTTTGTCGGCTCGCGATTGGTGTTCCAGGCCGGGATCTCTCAAACCCAGCAAAACGAATTCGGGAGAGTCATCGATAGGGTACTGCAAAATGTCTTTAATATGCGATAGGATCTCGGCCCAGAAGGGCTTAATGACCGGGCAATCCCCCCAAACGTGGCGGAAATCCCCCAAAAGGCCACAACCCCTCCAACACCTGTCCGTGGCCGCCGGGAAAATGCGATGAAGTCGAGCCGGAACCATGTACCATTGCGTTAGGGTTTTGTAATGTGCTTCCCTCAAGAGTATGGAGTGGTTAAACTGCGTCATGTCCTTCCAAAGCGCCGACCATTCTCCATCAGTGATATCCCTCCCCACCATCTCCTCCCATTGCTCCATGTAGCGCGGTCTAGGGGAAAGGGCCGAGCGGAGCAGCAGCCGATATAAAAAGGAGATAGCCCCCTTCATGGCCGAGGTCTTCAGGAGAAAGGCCTCAAAGTCGGATAAAGGTCTCGTCGCCGCTTCTCGCACCGCGGGTAAAGTGGCCCAGTGTAGCAGTTGTAAATGCCGGTACCTTTCCCCCGGCGGCACTTGATAGTCCCGCATGCAGTTCTCGAACGTCAAGGGTTCGGGGCCATGGAACAAGTGAAGTAATGCCCGGCATCCCCCCTCCCTCCAAACGTCAAAGGGGCCCTCAGTGAGCGCCGGGGAAAACTCTGGATTAAAATGCAAAGGGGTGAACGGGGATGGGAAGGTCGTCCATCTCTCGTCACTGGCCAGTGTGTCCCAAACTTTCAGCGTAGTCCCCGTGGGAGTACTAATGTACGCGTTTACCGGGCGGTCTCGCTTCGGCTTCCACGCTAGGTCCCAGATGGACCGGCCTGCCACACTCCGGTCCATGTGCAGCCAGTGTTTGTCAGAAAACTGCTGCGACCACTCCACCATAACTCTAAGTTGGGCCGCCTTGTAGTAGAGGTGGAAGTCCGGAAGGCCTACCCCTCCGTCATTTCGCAGGCGCCGCAGGAGTGTAAATGAAAGCCGCGCCCGACCACCTTGCCAGACAAATTTCAACATCATCGATTTGAGGTGGCTAAAAAAGGTAGAGGGCAGTGGAATAGGCAAGGCTTGGAACAGGTATAGATATTTGGGGAGAAGGACCATTTTGATAGCATGTACCCGTCCCAGCCAGGACAGGAATCTAGGCTTCCATTTCTCCAGTTCCACGCGTGATCTGGCCATGAGGGGCGGGAAATTGGCCGCAAAGAGACCGCCCACTGTCGGGGTGAGGTGTACCCCGAGATATAGCAGGGACCCCGAGGCCCAGGCCAACGGCGTCGTCGCCTTCACCCGTGCCACCTCGGCCTGAGATAGGGTCAGGTTCAGGACATGCGATTTGCCATAGTTGACCTTGAAGCCGGCCACCGCCTCAAATTCCAGCAAGATATCACGTACACACGGAAGGGAGTTAGCGGGGTCGGCCAATGACAAGAGGACATCATCTGCAAACAGGGTGATCTTGTGCTGTTCCCCAGTGAACGGGATGCCCTTCACCCCCTCATGCTCCCGGACTGCCAGCGCCAGAGGTTCAATGCTGAGTGCAAACAGCAAGGGCGAGAGGGGACATCCCTGCCTAGTGCCCCGCGAGTGTTGGAAGAAGGCCGACAAGTGGCCGTTCACCGCCACCCGTGAACGCGGGCTGCAGAAGTTAGCTCTTACCATCGCGATGAAGCGATCGGAAAACCCAAACGCCCGTAACGTGTGGAAGAGAAAGCCCCAGTCCACGCGGTCGAAAGCCTTCTCCGCATCCAGCCCCACCAAGACCGCCGGGATGCGGAACCTGTCCGCCTTCTCTATAAGGTGGATGACCCTCCGGGTGTTATCATGCGTCTGGCAGCCTTTGATGAAGCCCGATTGGTCCGCATGGATAATCGACGGCAGCAGGTCTTGCAAGCGGCTCGCTAATATAGCCGAGTAGAGCTTGGCGTCGATGTTGAGTAAAGCTATAGGGCGGTATGAGGCACACCACTCCGGGTCCTTCCCCGGCTTCGGCAGGACCGTGATCACTGCTTCCGCCAGGGTCCCAGAATTCACCCCAGGTCCAGCCATGTCGTTAAAGAGGGCGACCAGGAAGTCACACACCTCAGTCGCATAGGTCTGGTAAAAGACAGCGGTGAACCCGTCGGGGCCGGGGGCTTTGTGTAGTTTCAGGTTTTTAATAGCCGCGAGAACCTCCTCCCTTGTGATCGGAGCCTCAAGTAAATCATTCCAGGCCCCTGGCACCTGCGGAAGCGATAAGCGCTGCAAAAATGCACGTTGATTGGCCGCGTCCAACTCTTCCCCCGCGTACAACGCGGCGTAGAAGCGGCCAAAGACATCAGCCTTCGCCTCGTCATCGTGTTGGAGCACTCCTGCCAAGTCTCTAATCCCACCTACGTATTCCCGCTCCCTCTTATCCTTCAATTGCCGGGCAAGGTGTCTACCAATCTTGTTGCCCCCAGAGTAGGAGAGCCGGCCCAGCCGCAACAGCGTGAGTTCAGCCCTATTCGTGTAGTGAGACTTCAACTTGCCCCGTACTGCCGTTAGGGGACGTAGGGTCACCCTCGAGGGATTAGCTTTGTGTTCCCTCTCAAGCGCGAGCACCTCTGCCTCCAGCGCTTCCCTCTCCTTCCTACGTAAGGTGTTCAATTGCGAGTTGAGGCCCAGGCATGTCCCCCTGATCGTCGCCTTAAAGGCGTCCCAGGTAGTCATTAGGGACGTGTCCGAGGGAGGGTTGCTATCAAAAAAGTCCCGGATGGCCTGACGCAAGGCCTGATGGGTTACATCGTCTCGGACCACCGAGGCCGGGAAGTACCATTTCCGGTTCGCGGTGTCCGGCGGCGACCACCGAAGCGTGAGCACTAGAAGACTGTGATCCGAGACAGAAATCGGGAGAATGGCGGCATCTAAGATGTCCCCTCTAAGGGACTGGCTGAGGAAGACCTAGTCCAGGCGGGAGTAGGAGTGGTGCACATGGGAAAAGAACGTATAGTCCTTCACAGCAGGGTGAAAAAACCTCCAACCATCCACCAGCCCCATCTCCTCCACCCCCCTCTGTGTACTCCCCGAGAAAACCCCCGTGTCCGCCCTCCGACCCCCCGAGCTGTCCATCTCCCCATCCCAGACCAAGTTATAATCACCCAACATGAATACCAGTCCTTCCGCAAAGTCCCCCACCTTCTCCAGCAGCTCCTGCAAGTACTTATTTTGGCCCGAATTAGGCAAGTAGAGCACCACAAACGTACCCAACCTGCCCTGGATGTGTCCCTTGACCATCAACCACCGTCCTTCCCTATCGGTGCGGACTCCCACAGGCTGAAAATGCAACGCTGCCTTAAACATTAACGCCACCCCCCGATGCTTCGTGACAGCTGAGGACCTGTACACAATGGGGTACGCCCTGTGTCGGAGCCGCATTTCATCCTTTCGAGCTAAATGGGTTTCCTGAAGCCCCACCACATCAAGGTGATGGTCTACAAGGTATTTCAGGACCTTCTGTCTCTTCTGAGGGGAATTCAAGCCCTTGACATTCCAAGTGCCTATACTAATCGGCATAAGAAACACCTCCCAAAGATCTTGCTATCAGAAATACAAATGGCGCCCAACCCTCCTTCCACCCCTCCCCCCAACCACGTGCTCCCAAACGTTCCCAGAACAGTCGGAGGCTCAGCCCCTCTACAGCATGGCGCGCAGTCCACCACTCACTCTCTACATTCATCCCCAAAGGCCTGCCGTCACGGCCCCCCCTCCCCCTTCCCAACAGTCCCCCAACCAAAACCCCCCCGAACCGACACAGAACATTGTACAGAAATGGAAAAAAAAGTGCAAAAACCATACTCAACAGGATCAGTAGGCCGAAGTCCGTAGGAAGCCCCCAATCGAGTGACAGGCCAGAGGAATGAAGCCACTATTCCCCTTGGCCGTAATCAAGGTCGTCTCCACCAGAGTACTTGCACACCCTCGATCAGAAGGCCCGAGCCTTCCCGGCGCCAATCCGCCATATGGGGATCACGCCGCCCCAGAGCTGAGCTGTGAAGCAGCCAACGTGGCCGAGGCCACCGAAGCGACCGCTGCCCCTCGTTCCTGCAGGCTGGTAGAGAGGTCCGGACGTTGTCTTGCAGGGGATCCGGCGGGGGAGCGCCCTACCCTGTGCCAAGAGTTCGATCGGCGGCGCCGCCGAGATGGGGAGGCCGCCGTGGCCTGCGATGATGGAACATCCGCCAATCCTAGAAGTTCTTTTGCCGCCTGAAGTGTGCGTACTTGGGCCAGGCGATTCTGCCATCTGAAAATTATTCTGAAAGGGTGCCCCCAAGAGTAGGCGATCCCCCTCTCTTTCAGGAATGCTGTGATAGGACGGAAGTCCCTTCGTTTTTGTAAGGTAGAGGCCGCCAAGTCCTGGAACAGCTGGGGTCTATGGCCACGGAATTGCAATGAGTCGATGGTCCTGGCCTTCCGTAGTATCCTCTCCTTGAGTTGAAAATCGTGGACGCACACCAGTATGTCGGGGGGAGGACCCCCCCCTCGCCGCGGCAAGCCCACCCGGTGCACTCTGTCCATCCGTATCTCCGTCGTGTCCACCTCATCTAGGACCTGGAGGAACAGCTCCTGTACGTATCCCCGGAGGTCTCCCGCCTCACCGTCCCAGGGCACCGCCCGTATACGGATGTTGTTCCTACGGGAGCGGTTTTCAAGGTCTTCCGTATGCAGTTGGAGGTCCAAATTCTGCTCGGTGAGGCGGATAATGTCTTGCTGGAGCATATGAACATCTGTGGCCACGCTCAGGTCCCTGTCCTCCAGGGTCGCCACCCTCTCACCTATGCCGTCCACGTCCCTCCGCACCTCCCGCAGGTCGGAGGCGAGCTGCGACCTGAGTTCCGATATGTCCTCCTTGATGGAGGCAAACAGCTCCGACATGAAGGCCTTCGTCACCGGAGCGTCTTCATCAGATTGCCTTGATGACCCACTAGCTCCAGGGGAGGCCGGTTGTTGGGAGGCCTTGTCCTTCCCCTGGTTTCGTTTGCGTTGCACTGTAGACATGACGCCCTGTGTCGGCTCCACGTGGCCAAGGAAGCAGCGGGGTCTGCCGGCGGGCCGAGCACTCGGTTCCTTCCTTCGCCTCCAGTCGTTTCCAGGCTCCCCGCCCTCAGGCACTCGACTGTGAGCGTCTCCCGTATCCCAGACGGGAGTTCCAGGGGGCCAGCGATCTGCCGCCTCGGTCCTCCGAGCCTCCGCCACCAATGAGCGATAGAGTCACTCCCGTGCTTCGTCGTCGTCCGGTTCCGTGCAGCGACCCGGCCCTAGGCTCGGACAGTTCAAGCAGGCCGCAGGCGCCACCCACGTGGGGAGGCCAGTCGATGGCGTTAGCAAGGGGCCACCGGTTGTGCAAGTGGCGCTACCTGGCCAGGGGTCCTCTCCCAGGCGTGGCGGGGTATGAGCTGGGTCTCGCCGATAGAGCCTCCCTCGTCCAGACTCCGGTCCGCTCAGCCGACCGTCTGCTCCAGTGCCTGCAGGCGGATCTAGGGCCCCGCCCCTCGACCACGCCGGGCCGCGATGGTTGGAAAGCCCGGGGTCGCACAGGCCGTAGGCTGCGAACGTCCTCGCAGGTGCTCTGGGGGTCACACCGCTCCGGGGACCCCGCCAACGTCCGCCGCTCTGCTAGGCGAACGTCTCCGCCACCGTAGGGGCTCGTGGGTGCCCCCAAAAAACGTGCTATTAGTTGCTATGTTGGATCAGCGCCGGAGCGGCACGAAAAGGCGTCCTACTCCGCCGCCATCTTGGCCACGCCCCTCGGTTGTATTTTTAACTTTCTTATCTTGCACAGTATTTTTAATAGAGGTAAGGAAGGCAGCGAGTTAGGCTGCTCCCTCCTACCGTGTCTCTTTGGCTGCTGTATTTTTAACTTGCCTATTTTGCACAGTACTTTTAAAATAAGGAAAAGGAAGGCAGCGACCTAGGCTGCTCCCTCCTACCGTGTTTCTTTGGCTGCCTACTCCTGAGCTCCGGTCCAACACGGTTGAGTGCCGATTGAGTAGAGAGCTAACAGGAAGTAGGCAGACCAATCGGTGTGCATTTCGTCTGAGCGGGAGGGCGGAGACAGGAGCCCGCGCTTCCCACTACTTAATCCAGTGAGTTGGCGGACGCGCAGCATACCACTAGTAAGCTGCTGCTGCTGAACGCTTATCCTGTTATTTTAATGTTGCCTATCTAGCACATCACTCGGTTGTATTTTTAACTTTGCTTATCTTGCACAATATTTTTAATAGAGGTAAGGAAGGCAGCGAGTTAGGCTGCTCCCTCCTACCGTGTCTCTTTGGCTGCTGTATTTTTAACTTGCCTATTTTGCACAGTAGTTTTAAAATAAGGAAAAGGAAGGCAGTGAGCTAGGCTGCTCCCTCCTACCGTGTTTCTTTGGCTGCCTACTCCTGAGCTCCGGTCCACCACGGCTGAGTGCCGATTGAGTGGAGAGCTAACAAGAAGTAGGCAGACCAATCTGTGTGCATTTTGTCTGAGCGGGAGGGCGGAGCCAGGAGCCCGCGCTTCCCGCTACTTAACCCAATGTGCCAACGGACGCGCAGCGGGCGAGCCGCTGGCGCGCTGAAGGCGCGCCTAAGGCAAGCCTGTCTGCGCCCGTCGCGGCAGGCCGGGGCCAGGGGCCACAACCCCTGCCGGTGGCACTCTATCCTTACACACTACCATCAGCTACACACGGAATGAGCTGCTGGCCTATGCACCCAAACCATGCAACAATTCTGCACAGTGTTTTTTGGCCTGCCCCGGACTTTCACATGGCCCAATTTCCTGCCGCGCCTGTAAATGGTCAAGCATGGGTCAATATCAGTCAGACAGCTGGGATAGCCGCGATCACCCGAAACTCCTCTGTTTATATTTCTATGCTAGATCCCTCTCTAAGCATGCCATCGACATATGGGACCTATTAAATGATAAGAAGCCAGAACTGGTCTTCATAACCGAAACATGGCTGAATGATACTAACTCTCCAGATCTGGCCAATGCATTACCCAGTAACTATAAAATTATTAAACAAGACCGATTCGGGAGCAGGGGTGGGGGAGTTGCCATAATATTTAAGGACTACTTAACTTGCCTTCTGGTGCAAGCAACCCCTTACAACGAACTTCAAATTCTCCCCTTCCAATTACTCCACGAAGGTCTCAATATTTTAGCAGGAACAGTAATCTATCGCTCCCCAGGCCATCAAGTCAAACTTAGCACTAAACTACTCACTCAACTTCTTCAAACCTGTCTAAAACACAAAAACTACTGGTAATTGGAGATTTTAATATACATTATGAGAAAAAAGACAATCTAGCTGTCTCTCAACTGGAGAGCGACATGCGGATTCTCAATTTTAACCCCTTCGGTGCTCATGACGAGCTCAGCTCGTCATGACCCCACCGTTTCTATTATGGTCCAGCACAGGAGATAAATACCTCAAGCAGCCAAGGTGTTAAACAGTGGATAGAAGGACTGACCCATAGAGCTGGTCATACACTTGACCTACTCTTCTCCAATAACGATGCCACAGTCATTCATGAGATCAAGCCACTACTCTGGACAGATCATTCGCTCATAGTCTTTACGCTAGGCCTACCTGTTAAGATTACCAAATCCAGGGAAAATCATCAAACTTCTAGTCGAACCTGGAGGCTAGTCAATGAATCCACCTTTGAAACACATTTCTCAGGCACTAATCTAGAGATCTCAGATGATACCACAGTATGTTCAGACGCAGCCATCCTTGAAACTGAGATTTATCGAACGCTGGATAATTTGGTCCCCATTCGGAAATCCCAGAAACGGCCCCATACTGAAAAATGGTATACTCCACAACTAAAAAGCCTTAAGAGGGAATGTCAGAAACTTGAACAACAGTGGAGGCTGTCCAAAAATGAAGCAAAAAAACTAAAATCCAAGTTTAAACTTAGATCCTACAACCTTACCATAAGGATAACAAAAAAATCCTACTATTTCCAGCGCATCAATAAGAGCTGTAACTCAGCCAAAGAACTTTTTAAAATTGTGAAGGAACTCAACAAGCCGTCTAGTATGACCCAAAGCCTAACCCCCTCAGTCGAGGCCTGTGACAGAATCAGTGTCTTCTTTACGGAACAAATAAGAAAGATCTACACCATTTTCAGCCCCCACAGCTCCCATAGTAAAACTAATGCAATTAACACGGTCTTCTCAATTCCATACTCGGAAGCCACATCAACCCTGGGTAGTTTTACCCCCTTCACAGCCGACGAGGTATTGAAGGCAATGAGCACAGTAAAATCCGGATCCCCGTTGGATCCCGGTCCCCGCTTCATTTTCACGCAGATTGCCCCCACTCTCTGCCCACTGATTACCCAGCTTTTTAACAAATCCCTAAGAACCGCCATCTTTCCCGAGCTATGGAAACATGCCTCAGTGATCCCCCTCTTAAAAAAAGCAGGAACGGATGCTCTCAATCCTGAAAATTACCGTCCAATCTCTCAGCTCCCCTACCTCTCGAAGGTCTTAGAGAAATTGGTAAATGGGCAGCTGACCAAGTACTTGGAAACAAATCATCTCCTTGATTCCTCTCAGACAGGATTCAGAGCTAACAACAGCACAGAGGCAACGCTGTTGGCAGTGTCGGACAGTATCAGATCATGCACTGACCAGGGTTAGGCAGTTGCTCTGATACTGTTGGACCTGTCGGCAGCGTTCAACACGGTCTCCCATAGTAACCTGTTGAATATCCTCTACGAAAAAGGTATCCATTCTAATGCCCTGAACTGGCTTCACTCATTCTTAAGTAACCAAACACAGTCAGTGCATCTCGGTCAATTCCATTCCAAACCTAGCTCCATCGGCTGTGGTGTCCCACAGGGGGCATCACTAAGTCCCACCCTATTCAATGCCTACATTTCTTCGCTAGCTAAAATTGGTAGGAAGTGGGGCATTGGTATTTGCTCCTATGCGGATGACACCAACTGATGGTAGCCCTGGATGAAAAACCCCATATTATTAAATCAATATTGCACAACTGTCTCTCCAAAATGGCCCAATGGATGCACACACATTGCTTGAAATTGAATGCAGGAAAATCTGAAATCCTACTGTTTGGCGGCGCCAAACTGGTATGGGACGCCACTTGGAGGCCTCCCACTCTAAGCAATGCACCCATTCCAAAACAACATGCAAAAAACCTGGGCATCATCATGGACGATGCCCTGACCATGAAGGAACATGTGCGATCCCTTTGTGGCAAAGGTTTTGCTATCCTAAAACTTCTAGCTAGACTTTTCCCATGGATACCATTAGGCTGCAGACGATCGGTAATGCAAGCCTTGCTGGTCAGCCTGATGGACTATGGCAACGCCCTATTTGTAGGCATGAATGAGCACCTATTTACACGACTACATGTGCTGCAGAATGCAGCAGCAAAACTCGTCTGCAATATGGGGAAGTTTGACTGCCACAACCTGCCTGAAGAAATTGCATTGGTTACCGATGCGCCAAAGAGCAGTAGTCAAACTTCTTAGCCATACTCACAAAGCTCTTTATAAAACAGGCCCTCTACTACTTCAGGAGAAGATCGAATTCTATGTTCCCACAAGAAACTTGCGATCGCTCCAATCAGCCCTTGCCAGAACAAGACGCATCTACAGAGTAAGGACAGGAGGACGTTCGTTCTCCTATTTAGCAGCTAAGAAGTGGAATGAGCTCCCCTAAGACCTGCGACACACCTCTAACTACCTCCAGTTTGGAAAAAAATTAAAAACACGCCTATTCCCTAAATTTTAAGCAACGGCCCGCAGAATTACTAGCTAATTTGGTTCCAGCACCTTGATATCCCGAGGGATGAGTGCCGCACTCTACAAATAACAAAAATAAAATTAAAATAAATACACAGAACGCAGGATTTTCCCTGGTAAAAGCCTCATACAATATGCATGAGGATTCTTGGAAACTCAGAAGGACTACCATCTCCTGTCTAATAACTATGTATAAAGTTCATTCCCGACGTCATCCTAAGTCCGACAAGTGGAACATCAAGGCAGAACCCCCGGGGAGAGCTTTGGGTAAATAAACATCTTTCCCTGCCGACACAATGACACGAGAAGCTGAGGTTCCTGCATGCAGATACCCCAACTTGCAGTGGTCTAACATCCTTTGCGGGGTGTACAGCTCGAGATCAAGAAGGGGTCCCACAGTCTCTCACTTCAGGTAATGGGGCTGACTTTATCCTACAGGAATTCTTGGTTTAACACCTACATACATGATAGGTACATTTAGGTACATCTAGTTAGGGAGGCATCGTAGGAGTATGCATTTTATTGTCATGCATTTTATATACGTGCCTGTATTAATGGTTATAGCAAAATGGTAGAAATATACCATCCCCTTACTTTCATAGTACTTCTAATCATTTATATCTGTTACTGTCTAGTGGTTGTTTGAGCACACCTATTTTACAGTAGAATAACGACTGTCCAATAAATGCTTATTGGAAAACGTCCATACCGTTTATTCTGTGTATCTCTCTGAGACTGAGTGAGCACGAGTGACTGAGCAAAAAGTAGTACACTGTTTCCAAGGTCCTGAGGGATCAGGGTTGTCATGTTCGATAGTTTCCAAGAACTATTCTCTCCTTAGTAAGAGGAGTTTCTATTGGCACTGTGAGCTAGCTGGTACACAGGCTAACATACACGGTGGGGGTTTCTAGAATCAGTCTGACACCAATCCTGCAGTATGTTGCCTAAACATGCAGACCCCTATATAGGTTTACAGGAACTACACGACAAGGGGACCCGAGAAAGAAGCACCCAGGGGAACCGAAAGAGAAGCACCCAGGAAAACTGAAAGAGAAGCACCTAGGGGAACCGAAAGAGAAGCACCCAAGGGAACTGAAAGAGAAGCACCCAGTGGAACTGAAAGAGAAGCACCCAGTGGAAATGAAAGAGAAGCACCCCGGGAAACCGAAAGAGAAGCACCCCGGGAAACCGAAAGAGAAGCACCCCGGGAAACCGAAAGAGAAGCATCAGAGAGAACCAAACGCAAAGCACCACGGGGAACCAAAAGAGAAGCCCCCTGAGGAACCGAAAGAGAAGCATCCAGGGTAACCGACAGAGAAACCCCTGGGGAAACTAAAAGAGAAGCACCCTGGGGAACCGAAAGAGAAGGACCCAGGAGAAACTAAAGAGAAGCACCATGGGGAACCAAGAGAGAAGCACCCAAGGGAACCGAAGAGAAGTACCCTGGGAAACAGAAAGAGAAGCACCCTGAAGAACTGAAAGAGAAGCACCCCAGGGAACCGAAAGAGAAGCACCCAGGGGAACTGAAAGAGGAGCACCCAGGGGGTACTGAAAGAGAAGGACCCAGGGGGTACCGAAAGAGAAGCACCCAGGGGGTACCGAAAGAGAAGCACCCCGGGGAACCGAAGAAGAAGCACCCGGGGGAACAGAAAGAGAAGCACCCGGGGGAACAGAAAGAGAAGCACCTGGGGGAACGAAAAGAGAAGCAGCTGGGTGAACCAAAAGAGAAACACCCAGGGGAACCGAAAGATAAACACCCAGGGAAACCGAAAGAGAAGCATGCCAGCCTCCAACCCTATCATGGTAGTGCATGCCTTCCGCTGGCAGAGGTGGGGGAACCTACTGGGACCAAGATGGATCCTCCAAGCCACATCCTGGAGGAGCAGAGGTAGACGCGGGTGGAGCTGATGAGCTATGACAAGAGCAGACAAGACTGCAAAGGCGGGAGGGAAGTGCCTGGAGTATTGCCTGGAGTATTGAGCTGGCTAGCCCTCGCCTGGTGTGGTAAAACTGTAGAGTGCTGGTTGACACGACGGTTCACAGGGCTGGTCTGGATAAGACCTGTGGCCCCCCTGATGGATGTTCTCCCTCCGCCAGTGAAACTTGGGTAAGACAGCCCTAAATGAACGGAGGGAGGGGCAGCAGGAGGGGGACAGAGAGCATTTGACCCCCAAGATACTCCAAGGACCTATAACCCCTCAGAAAATACCCCTTCAGAAAGGGATACTATGAGAGCTGGCAGAACATGTACTGCATTCACATTTCATAGATTGCACAATCAGTGTGAGAGGCTCAGGGCATGCACACTACATCTAACGTCTAACTTTCCCCGCTGTGTGTCCTACGACTGTGTGAGCATTATGTGCTGCCCCCTGCATCTGCCCTCAAGTCATATGCACTTCACATCTGTATGAGCTCATGTGCTGCACCATGCAGTGTTACCACCGCTGCAACCAAGGACTGCAGGAGACCTGGTGCTGCCCCCTGCATTGCTGCTGAACTCTCTGCACCCACTGATTTTTTGTTTTTTATTTTTATTTCGCGCCAACTAGGCCCTCCCCCCTCCTCCTTCCTCTGCCTCGGGCCGCACCTCCCCCCACCTCTGCCCGGGCCCTCCTCATCGCTCTGCCCGGCCCCTCCTCCCCCCTCTGCCCTGGGCCCCTCCTTCCCCCTCTGCCCTGGGCCCCTCCTCCCCCCTCTGCCCTGGGCCCCACCTCCCCCCTCTGCCCTGGGCCCACGGGCGGATTGGCAAGGCGGGCATTCGGGAATGGGCCGAAGGGCCGGTGCCTCAGTGCCCTCTGTGGGCCGTTTTTTTCCTCCCCTGTCCCAGTCCACAGAGAGTGGACTAGGAAAGATGAGAAAAAAAAACGGCCCACAGAGTGCAAGGAGACAGATTGAGAAAATGAAAGCAGCCTCGCTGTGCGGCCAGACAGCGATTGTCAGCTGTGGGCTCTCCTTCACCCCTGCCCTGCCAAGCAATCAAGCTGAGGCTGGGCTGGGGAGGGGTGATTGTTTTCAATAATCGGCCTCCCTGGGGGCCAGGTGTTTCTCAGGCCTTTGAGCCATTTGCACCTCGGCCCCCCGGGGCCCATGCAGCACAGAAACGGTGTTAGTCTTAACACCTCGCCCACAGCCCTTCACATTCAGGGCACAGTGGGCGAGGAAGAATGTGTCTTGCTGTGGGGGACTGGTGATGTTTGGAATTTTTTTGTTTTATTTATTTAATTTATGCGATTTTATATAGCGCAGACTTTACCGAAGGTGTGAGAGCGCTTCACACTAGGAACAGCAATAATACATGAGGAGAAAATTATAAGTGGACAAATTACAAAAGCAAACGTTAAGTTACATGAATCAAAAGTGACAATAGTGAGCAACCAAAATACATGAGGTAGCAATCGGTACATTACAGGAGAAAAAAGTGGCATGTGTGCAGGTTACAAAAGCGTACAAAATACAAGTAGAGGTATGATACTGCAATTAATGGCAGACCCTCCAGCACAAGAACAAACGTTACGTAGGCAATGGTGGCACTTGTGCAAGTATCTAAAGCAAACAAAAGTGAGAGGAGCAAACAGTGTGTTACAAGAGAAAAGTGACTTGTGCAAGTTACAAAAGGGTACCATACACAGGTACAAGGGTAATACTACAGTAAATGGTAAACACTCAAACTGCCAGAACACACTGGGAAGGCACTTCCCATGCACCAGCTTCACCTCAGCCTCCCCCCTGGCTACCTGGCTACCTTGGATGACCCAGAAAGCTGTGTTTTGTGCTCCCCTGCCAGAACATTTTCCCAAGGCCTGGAGGGTTGATTAATTTACTAATTGCAGGGGCCTTACCTCTGTTCATGTGCTCCTGAGCTGAAGGTCTGGGGAGGGCTGAGTAGGTTAGTAATAGCAGGGGCTTTGCTGCTTTTCAGGTGCTCCTGTGCTGGAGGGCTGGAATAATTTTGTGACAAAAAGGGGCCTTGCTATTTTTTTTAGTTGCTCAGCATGTAGGCCATTGTCACCTTGGCCCTGTGTCGTGTGCAAGAACAGTATCCTCCCACTTTCCTTCCTTGTCTGTGCAAATGGTGTTTCATGAAAGGACACGCCCCTTGAATGTGGGCCACGCCCCTTGAATGTGGGCCACGCCCCTTGAATGTGGGCCACGCCTCTTGAATGTGGGCCACTTTTTTCGTCAGTGCCCGGGTCGAATTGTGATCCCAATCCGACCCTGCCTGGGCCCACCTCCCCCTCTACCCGGCCCCTCCTCCCCCCTCTGGATGGGCCCCTCGTCCCCCTCTGCCCCGGCCCCTACTCCCTCCTCTTCTCCCACCTCTGCCCCGGCACACCTAAGTCTCACCCTCCCCCTCCTCTGCCCCATCCTCCTGCCCTCTTCTGCCCCCCCTGCCCCCCTCTGCCCCCCGCCCCCTTCCTCCGCTGCCCCCTTCTCCAATGCCCCCTCCTCCTCTACCCCCTCCTCGCCCCCACTTCTCTGCCCCCTCCTCTGCCCCCCCCTCCCTATGCCCCCCTTCCTCGTCCTTCTCAGACTCACTCTCCAAACTGGGTCCTTCTCAGACTCACCCTCCAAACTCACTGTAGCAAACTGTAAACGCTTTCACTTCCGGGTAAGCGGCAGCGACAGCACCAGCAGCAGACACTGCTGAGCTTCTCCCCGGCCGTGGGAGTAATAATGTCCAGGTCACCGGGGGCAGAGTCAGCACGTGCGCAGATAAGCTTTCCTCAGGTATGTGCCAGTGGGTAGTAGCCCTCTGGAGTCAGGGGCATTCATGAAAAGCATGGAGTGAAAATTGCGGTAATTAAAACTCCAAACGATGTGCCTCGGTTTGTCTTACTTTCCTCCTTACACGCACGCATGACACACCTGCACTCGAGTCGCAGCTACACACTTCTCTTCAGACCCCATGATGCCAATCTTACTCTGGATGAGAACTGATCCCCGGATGATGTAATATTTGACTGCTCTGCGGCTGGCCTCAACGCACTCATTGACTCGTCTTCTACTAATGCCAATGATTTTCCACACAACTAATTGCCCAGCATGCACCATATACATTTTAAAAAACGGTCTGGAAAGCAGCGTGCATTACTACAGGACTTCACAACAGATGAGACCTTTGCCCTGCTCCCTCCCCCCATTTTCCCCCTCACTCACACACGTCCAGGTTAGGCTGAGTTATGGATGCATTGGGTGGCATATAATTTGTGGCAAGAGAGTTGACAAAAACTCAGTTGCTAGTGCTTAAGACTGCAGCAGTAGAGACTTTTCAAAACGGATCGTTGCTAAAGAAAACGGACTCCATTACACTCTCAGTTTATATACCTTTTTCCAATTAGCATAAGCAGTGCATTTTAAATAACGTTGAAACTGGACACATACGTTTTCATTCATTTTTGTATGTTTTTCTTAATTTTATGTTCAACAATTTGCTCGTTGCTACACAACAAATATCAACAATGGAAGAATTCACCCATGCTGATTGCCTCATCAGGGATAATATCTTTATTCAAATATTAATTTTACTAATTGGATCGCTATCACAAGTCCCTTCATTGCCTTGTTCTAATAGTTGCTCAAAACTCTTGAAATGTTTATGCCATTACAATTACAACCGAGATAAAATAATAGCCTAACTACTTGACGAATACTCTGGCTGTAACAATATGCACTCATTGCCTTTGTTATATTCCGGCAGTCACATTCTGGGAAGAGGCGGGTGGTGATTGGTCCCAGGTCTCACACACGGAGTGAGGTCTAAGGTGGTGGGTGGCTGCCTTGTTTTAGCAGCAACGGACTGATCCCTGTAGACTCTAAGGAACGAAGCCTGGACTTACTCTCTGTGCAATATTCAGCACAGAAGAGCACCGTCCGGTCGCTCCTTGCTCAATGAAGACACGCTCGCGCTCATCCTGGCAGGTAGGCACTGAGGCACTTGTCACAGGTGAGTTGTGCTGTCAATTAGATAAGGTGGTGAGGGATAGGCCTGTACGGCTGCCACCTTTCCCTGGGAATAATACCAACACTTTCTAATGTTTGAAGATTCTCTAAAGGCCTAGACATGATAAACAGGACTTTTATTACTTTATTGGTCACGGGCCATCAAAGCAGCACCTCCACACATTTTAAAGTGGTATTTTTTCGTATGTTTGCTGTTTTAAATGTGCACTGATAAGGGAAAAAATGCCAGCTTTCGGTGATTTTTGTGCGGAGACATTAAAATAGTAATCAGCCAGATTAAAAACAGCAAGGTGCCAACTCTATAGGCTGGTTCTGGTTGTTGTAACTGGGACCTGATTGGCTTGGGCTGACTGCGTTGCATAGATATGTTGTTTGCATGCACCGGGCAGGGCTGACTGAATCATACTGGGAAAAGGCTACTAGATGGGACTGGGCAGGGCCAGGATGGTTCTGTTGAGGGGTAAACGGTTTAGAAGGGACTGGGCAGGGTCACACTAGTTCTGATGGATACGAATGGAGCTAGAATGAAATTCAGCTGGCTGAGAAGGCACTGATGGAGGTAAGGGGGGTAAGAGTGCAGGGGTAGATTTGCTGGAAGTGTGCAGGGTTCAGGGTTCCAACACACTGGGCTGGCCCTGGCTGTTTCCGATCCGATCAATGGAGTTAGGATGCACTGAGGGGGTCAGGCTACTTCTGATTGGCTGCTAATGGTGTTAAAATGGACAACATTGTCTGGCTAGTGCTCCTCATTGCCCAAAAGGTGGTAATTTGCGATATTTAACTCTTAATATGGACTTCATTGCTTTTTTCTACTGGTGAGAAAGAGCCAGTCATTTTGCCACACATTGGGCTGTAGAATGTCACTCACAAGTACACTAAAACCATGGAAATCTCACACATAAGCAATCTGAAAATTTGGCAGCTATGCGATAAAATCAGTTTTTTAGGCTAGCGTGTGGTCATGAATGATCAGATCAACGAGATTATCTGTTGAGCACTGTAGTGCCTTCCTGCCCTCTGTTACTGCGAAATG
>NW_028246853.1:0-76457 GCF_964263255.1 Lissotriton vulgaris
GCGGCCATCTTGCCAACCAGCCTGTCGTCCCGACTTTGCCAACCACGACGGCAGGCACGACAAAGGGTTATCCTATGTACCACATTCCGGTTTAAATAAGTTTGAATTTATCAATGATCTTATGTCCTTTTTTGTAAAATTCATCTGAAATGTTTCTTCACCAATACAGATAATGTATTGTCGGAAACCAATAGATCTGGATTGGCACCTAAGTCCATCTTTACTCCAACCTTAGAGCAGGTTGCCACAGAGATCAAAATATTTGAACAGGTGGTACTGAATAAACTGAAAATTGCTACAAAATATGTACCGAAAACACCCTTCACTATCTCTATAGAAGAACATGCAGCCTGATTCATGTAGCTAAATTGCACTCGCAAAGGGCCAGATTCTCAGAATCTGGCCCTTTGCGCGCGCAATTTTTGCATTTGGTATTCATGATACCAAATGCAAAAATCGCTATTTAAGAATTCGCATATTTGCGTGGAATGGCATTTAAGGAATCTCTAATAGAGATTCCTTAAATGCTATTCATGACACACAACAAAATAGCGATATTGGACATTTGGGGCCGCTATTTACCGACAGGTCAGACCTGTCGGTAAATAGCAAAAACTCAGAAAAATGCTTTTAAAAGCATTTTTCAAAGTTGCATGTAGCACACACACATGTCCTTTGGACATGTGTGTGCGCAACACCTGTCCAAAAGTGCATTTTAGGGGTGCTACAGGGCGTCCTTTGGACACCCCTGTCACCCTTAAAATCGCTATCTCAGTTGCGAGTAGCAAATTGCTACTCGCAAATCCCCATTCATTCCAATGGGCCTCTTGGCCCATAGGAATTAATGGGGAGTATTTGCGAGTAGCAAATTGCTACTCGCAAATAAAGAACATGTAGGAATCGCTATTTAAGTAGCAATTCCTACATGAATGCCGTTTTGCGTGTCCTCAATAGCGAATCGCTATGATTCGCTATTAGGGACACGCAAAACGGCCCGTACATGAATCAGGCTGATGAAGCTCTAAAAGATCTCAAAAGTTCTAGATATATAACGATAAGAAGCTGCGGCAAAGGGGGTGGAATCGCCATATTCGACACGACCACCTATATCGATAAAATTGAGGCAATGTTAAGTGATGGTACATTCTATACTAAAATAACTAAAAATCCTACAGGAAAGATTAAAAACAAGATAAATAAACTTACCTCAAAGGCTCTACGAAATGGAGACATCTGTAATAAGGAATTTGATTATACGAATGTAGACAACCCTAGGCTGGCTAGCCTATATGGTCCATAAGAACGAACTGATCCTTCTTTTCGACCAATTGTTAAAACTATTGGTTCCGTCACGGAACCAATATCTAAATACCTTGATGCCATTCTGCGGCCGTACATATCAGAGATTCCAGGATATGTTCAGGATACACGTCATATTAGCAATCTACTAGAGGGCACATTATTTAATGCCAATACACAATGGCTTGTGACACTATATGTCGAAAGTTTGTATACAAACATACCATGTGATGGTGCCATTGCAGCGGTGGAATGGTTTATAGACCTGAATAAGATCGAATGTAATAATGACTTCCTTATTGATTGTCTACAAATTATCCTGGAAGACCATATATTCAAATTTCAAGGCACCCTATATAGACAATTAAAGTGGATCAGTATGGGCGGATCTTGCGCCCCTACGGTAGCCAATATTTTTGTGGCCCATTTTGAGCATCAGTTTATTTTTGATGAAGTGGCTCCATTTATTGAATCTTTATTTCACTGCTCGCGATATATAGATGATATTGTGTTTATGTGGGACGACAATGAAGATATTCTGAATGAGTTCATTACGAGGCTTAATCTATGTTACCCCAATCTAAAATTTACTTCTCATGTCAGCAATTCAGAGATGGAATTTCTGGACATTATAATCAAACATGACAGTGGCCAACTATTTGTAGATCTTTTTATCAAACCTACTGCCCGTAACACTCTTCTTCAATATAACAGCTTTCACCACACCACTCAAAAAGACAGCATTCCCTTCAGTCAATTTTTACGTTTAAGGTGAAATTGTACAAAGTTGGAAGACTATGACAAAAGGGCAATTGAAATGAACAAAAAATGTGAAGACCGAGGATATCCTCATAGACTCATCAGAGAGTCTTATAAGCGAGCAAGATTCTTTGATTGACAACATCTTTTGCAAGGTTTGCGTCAAAAACAAGATACCAAATTAGTTTTTGTAACGCGTCATTCACTATTGAATGAACAAATTCGGCAGATTGTGTACTCCAATTGGCACCTACTTAATGTAAATAGACCAGAACATGAGAAAATACCAAAACTGCTTTTCGCCTATGGTAAAAACAAGAATATAAAAGATCTGGTTGTCAGATTACGCATGCCTGCATTTAAAGAGCCAATACAGAGAAGTATTGTGGGCCTGAATCTGATAGATGGCAACTTTAAATGCAGGACTTGTAAGGTTTGCCCACAGGAAATAGAAACTAAAGAATTGCATTTCAATGGATTAACTATTGCTTTAAAAGGCATGAGCAATTGCAAAACCAAGAATATTATTTATTTGCTCCTGTGCCCGTGTAACAAAGGCTATGTGGGCGAGACATCTCGGTCACTCAATGTTAGAGTGACTGAACACAAATCAGCCATCAGGACAGGAAAAATGACTGCACCGTTGGTATCACACTTTGTTGAGAATAACCACTCCCCTGAAGACATCCGTTGGTTGATCTTAGAGGAAGTTTTAGCAAAAGAAGGTTAGTGTCCAGATAACATTAGAAAAAAACGTGAGGTTTTCTGGATTTTTTCTTTGGATACTGTCCGTAAGGGCCTGAATCTAGAGATACCGTGGGAACAGGCCATTACATAATCTGAATATGTTGCCGTTCTCTACATTTGATCTGATATCTTCTATTTAGGCACCGGTACTATTGTATTTAGAATACACTTGAATGAAGGACAAGGTATTACAAGGGCATGTTATTTTTGCCGCTGTTTAAGTAGCGGCATTAGTTTTAAATAAAATAAATTATTTTTAAAAAAAATATCAAAATCAGGGTTATGCAGACATCATACTTAGATACAGGTGTTCCCCCTTTTCAATATATTACGTCAGCCCCTGTGAGGATACATCAATACAAATACCCCATGCCTCTAGTGTAATTGAGCGATTCCACACTATGAGTATTCTATGTAGTTATATTGTTAATATCTATAACTACATTAAGGAAAGCAAACATTTTTTGGGTAGAACCATGTGTTCGGTATGTCATGATATATACAGCCTAGATCCTTACTGGCGGTAGACTAGTGATGTGAATGTAATTTGCAGCTAGCAGATCCTGTTACACTGGTGGGATACCGTAGATGTGATCGTAAGTTCCACATATCAGACTTTTTTGATATAATTGTAGTTGGAAATAATTAATCATTCATGACGGAATTAGAACTTTCTTCCTGCTTAAGATGGTATACGGACTCTTATGCCTCTCCCTTCTGTATATAGTCTTGCCAGTTCATAAACAGAGAAGAATTATAAATAAAAATCCTTGCGAGTAAAGTTGTAGTCCGTCTTCGATGACTACAAAATCGGCCGCGTACACCCAAGATGGCGCTACCCATTTTAATCATCGGGTCTCTCTATGATTATCTATATGAGCAAAAAGGCAGTCTGCTCTTTATGTCCTTAAACCTGCCCTCGAACCCAACATGGCGCCCTGCCCTCGAACCCAACATGGCGCCACTCACTACCAACAATCGAACCTCACCTGTTACATCTTTACATAAATTGGTTTGTTTGCGCGGTGAAAGCAGTATATATGTAGGGTCCATGAAGGTAAGTGCTTAAAATGAGAGTGTATTGCATTGGACGATGACAGAGGTTCCGGTAAGGCCCCCAGCATCGATATTTAAGGTATGGCACCATATTCGACATAGTATTCCTGTTGGGCAATATCTGTGGAATTTTGATGTATGGATAGATCTAATAGCTGGTATTGATTTACCATATATTATCTCATTGCTTATTTTTTAGAAATAAAGGACGATCTTGAGTCACTCCCTTTTTAATAAAAAGATAATATAAGATTTCAAGCTGAGGTTCTTTGGTTTCCGACTTCGTCCCGTATTTAGCTGCCATTTTGTGTCTCGTCGCCATTTTGTGTTGCCCTCACTCAGGCAGCACGGCGAACAGAGTGTTTTTGCTTTTACCAGCTGATACGTGTCTCTTCTGTTAAAAAGTAACCACCTGCCCTTGTTTACGAAACCGATGTCATGGTCTGGCCGAGTTCACTAATCCATGTCTGGGTTGATTGATCCCTGTCTCGACTGACTATTTGGCTTCTTCTATTCTTTCCTTACAGCTATTCTCTCCTTGTATTCTCTTCTTACACAACTATCCTTTGAGGCACGCAAATACGTCCTGCCACCTTCAAATTGGATTGTTGGTACTAGCACTGATTAATTTGTGGGGAGGGGTGACATATGAGGTCTAAAAAGGGGCTTATTTGGGACACCTGATAGCTTGTTTTCCAAATTTTCCTATTGGCTTGCTTTGTATGTACTGGGAGTAAACTTTGTAAATATGTGTGCCATAAAAGATTGTGCGCCACGGACTAAAGTGGCAGTCTCCTCAGAATATACGCTGTATGTACTTCTGGGACAACTGTGCTTAGCTGCAGATAATAAACCTGGTTTTCTACGCCCAACAGAGTGTCTCGTGTCTCTGTTCGACAAGGCAGGTGAACTCGGGGATTTAAGGCGTGCCCTGCGCCGCCAGGCCCATAAGGCCCGGTTCTCCAACTGGTGCCCAACGTGGAGCGGCTTCAGTAGTAGCGGTTCAGCCCGAGGGTCGTGAGAAGCCTCGCAAGAAAATTCCAGAGGATTCGCGAATCACGTCAAGCGACCCCTGTATATCGAAGTGGACCGAAGGTCTTTTTCAGCATGGCTACTCCTTTCCGACGGCTGCTGATGACTGCTGCCCTGACTGCCGCCCTGCCTTGGTCCCTTTGATGATGACTGGTATCGCAAGACGTTAGACGGACCTCTGTTGGCGTGAGAGACCACTTAGTTAAGTATTCGTGGGAAGCGCCCACTTCTTTGTTTTGTTTTTGAGTTTTGTTATTCGACCATTGCAATAGCCGAAGCCAAGGGGTGAATACGTTTGTGCTGTGTTATTTGCTTTAAACACTTGAAGTTGGTAAACGGACCAGGGAATTTAAGATGCCTGGTTTTAGCAAATTTAGGAAGTTTTGTTGTTTTGGTTGTAATAGGGATTCCCGGCTCGAGGACTCATATCCGATTCCTCCGGTCGGAACTCGCACTTATGAGCTCCATTCTAAACATGGTGTTGGCCCCATTACCTTTAACGAGGCATGGATCCGATACACGAAGAAAGATGGTGTTTTGCAATGGCCACAAAATGGTAGCTTTGAGCCTGATATATTAGACAATTTAGAAGCAATTTTGTTGAAAAGAAAAGCCCAGCCGGCAATGTTTGACTCTTTCCGCCTTTGGCGTTAAGAAACCAAGCAGAGAGAAATTAAGCAGGCAAAAAGAGATAGAAAAGCGAAGGATATGACGATCATACAGGCTGCCCAGCAGTTCAAAGACAATGAGACTGATCGAGCGATTGAAGTCTCGGACAGACAACATCGTATGGCAATAGATAGATGCTACCCTGTGTTGTCTACTTCTCCACAGAGTAAGGATCTTGACAAAGATCCCTTATTGTCCCATTTGTTGAGATTGCCTTCGCCTTATGTACCAGGTGCTAAGGCACCCTTATTGTTACCACCTGTCCAGCAACCTGTTGTTCAGCCAGTTGGTCCGGCTCTTCCACAATTGCCCTTTCCTGCATTGCCACCAGCACCTACTTTGGCACCAACTTCTGTACCTCAGTCTCCCTTACCCTTGGTCCCTCTTGTAACGGTTAGTCCTTCTCCTCCTTTGCTTAATACCTTGTCTCCAGTTTTACTGTCAGATTCTCCCCCAGCTCGCAATCGGTTGGTCGATACTGTTTCTGGCCTTTTCTCCCCCTTCTTTGGGTCTTTTTCTTTGACTCCTGCTCTGTCTCGAAGGCAGTCCCGTAGTCAGATCCCAGGTTCCGATGAACGAGTTGCGTTGGACTCTCTTGCTCATAAATGGATCATGAGTGGTCCACAGTATAGTGTGCCTGATATCCTGAGTACCTTTCTCCAGTGGAATGCGCCCATGCAAAGATATGTTTTTAATTTCATGTGTGATACTCTTGTCAAACGATGGGAGAGTATGGAGTTGGATTAAGCCCCTCAGGGTCTGTTAGACGTACAGGCTAAATTTGATAAAGGACTTATTGTGGGTTCCGAAGTTGAGGACGCTGTAAGGACACTTGTCGCTTTCAGGTCTTTATTTTATTCTCAGACTATTCTTGAACCTGATCCTGCAGTTAGACAGAAGACGAAACATTATCCTATGAGGGAAGTTCCTCCAGTATGGAGAGAGGAGGTTCGCAGGCAGGCAATATTCCGCCTTTCCCTGCTCATTTCCAGCGTATATGGGTACAGTCCCCTGGAAACGATCTGAAGTTTTAGCGCTCAAATTGTCTTTACCGGACCTTCGTAAAAATCCTGCTGGGTAATACAAAGAGCTGTCCCAGACTGTTGATGCGTGTATTATGAATTTGGCCGATATCGATATGCTGATGGGGAATGTAGTTCCAATCGCGTTGTGGGCTTGGATTCGTAGGGAGGACCACAACCAAGCTTTAGGTGGTAATTGGGCCGCTATAACTGCCGCAGATGCAGCACAAGTGTGTGGTGCTAAGCCAGATGATTTGATTACACCATTGCCTGGTAGAATCATCACTTTAATGAAAACGATGATGCCTGCCTTACGTGTTAACTGGGATAAGTTGGCTGCGTGTAAGCAGAAGAAAGATGAGAGTGTTTCTGATTTCTTTACTTGTTTTGAGGAGACGTTTATCGACCACAGTGGTCAAGATATGAGTACTGAATGTGGATAGCGATTATTTGTGGATACATTTGTATTCAACTTACTTCCAGAATTATCATATAAGCTGAAAGACTCAGAAAGTACGTGGGCTGTTTCTTCCTCTGCACAGATATTAGCTACTGCTCAATATTATGAGAATAGGGATAAGGAAGAGAAAGATAAGATCAAGAAGAAGACCAAAGAATTAAAAATGAAAGTTCTTTTGCAACAGGCTTATCCTCCTCGTTCTGCCCAGCGCCAGTTTCAACAGCCTCCCCAGCTTCAGAGGTTGTTGCAAAAACCTGAACCTTTTGTTCCGCGACCTCTGCTATGTCCTAATCAATGAGCCTATTGTAAAGAGGAAGGTCATTTTAAGAATAGCTGTCGGGTTTTATTACAGCATAATGGTGGATTCCCAGGGCCGCAAGGCCGTGGTGGTTTTCAATCAGCACCTAGAGGTAGAGAGAGAGGTGCGTTGTCTCAAGAACAGCGTTCCTATCCCCCTCAGAATTCTTTGAATTATTTTTTTCAACAGAATACTCAGTCTGCGCAATATTACAATGACGATTATTGTGTTGAGGGTGAGGCTCAGGATTTTCACAGTAGTTAGGACAGCCATGGACAAAGTAAGGGAGTCGTATCAGTTCCAGTGGATCAGAATGGGCCTTATGTTGATGTTGTTGCATTGGGTGTTTCAGAGCCATTTCTTTTAGATACTGGTGCAATGAGAAGTTCTATCATTCACTCCAAACTCCCTCGGGCACCTTTGTCTGGCTTAACCAATGTTTCTGTAGAATTTTCTGGCGCCCCAGTTAGTAACCTGGTTTCTTCTCCTTTGCCTCTTTCGATTGGTCCTTACAATTTGGAAGCTCCGCTTATTTTGACGACTGGTTGCGGCGAGAATTTGTTGGGTTTGGACTTGTTGAAACGTCTTCATGCCACATTGTATTGTTCCCCCTCTGGTGTGCATCTTACCTTAGGTGAGAAATTGGTTTCTCCTATGTATTTATCTAAAGACCGATTCCCACCTGAATTGCATTCTCTCCCTGCTACGCTTTGGGCTACGGGTCCGAATTATGTTGGTCTGCTCCAGATTCCGCCTTACGAGGTTACTATTAAGCCTAATGTTAAACTACCACGCATTCCTCAGTAAGATTTCTAATGATGGTGAACGAGCTTTGTTGGCTATTATCTATGATCTGGTTCAGAATGGTGTGGTCGAAGAAACGAGAGGCAATGTTTATAACAGTCCTGTTCTACCTGTCCTTAAATGCACTGATCCTTTTCAGCCTCCTGTATATCGCTTTGTGATCAATCTTTGGGAGGTCAACAAAATTGTTGTCCCCCAGTTTCCTGTTGTCCCAGATATCACTGCCTTGCTTACTATGATACCTGCTTCAGCGGCATGGTTCTCGGTTATTGATCTCAAAAATGCTTTCTTTAGCATTCCTATTGCTGAGGAAAGTAGGGATATTTTTTGCTTCTCTCTTGGAGGCCGAAGTTTTCGATTCAAAAATGCACATCAAGGCTATTGTGAGAGTCCCTCCATTTATAGTCAGGCTTTGAAATCTCAGCTCAATGCTTTCACTTTGCCCCCGGGTGCTATCCTGATTCAGTATGTGGACGATTTGTTAGTTGCTGCTGATTCAGAGGATGTTTGTAAGGATGTGTCTGTTTTACTGTTGCGTCATTTGTCTGACCTGCATCACAAGGTGTCACCCTCTTAGTTACAATATTGCCACCAAGAGGTTACCTATTTAGGTCATCTCTTGTCGAAGGAGGGAAGACGACTGACCCCAGAATGAATTCAAGCAATCACGCAAATGTCTGTAACATCCACACAAAGGGAGGTGCGTGCCTTTCTGGGCATTACCTCTTATTGTAGACAGTGGATTCCAAATTTTTCTTTGTTGGCTAAACCTTTCCTACTAGCACTTACTTTGAAAGATACACCCCAACCTCTTCCTTGGACTGATGAATGTCAGAAGAGTTTTTGTGACTTACGTACTGCCTTGTGTTCTGCCCCTGTGTCAGGTACTCCAGATTACTGTAATTCTTTCACGCTCTACGTTCACGAAAGGCAAGGTTGCGCGTTGTCAGTTTTAACGCAACAATTTGGAGACAAACAACGGCTATGTGCCTATTTTTCAGCTACATTGGATCCAGTAGCCAAGGCATCGCCTAGTTGTCTCTGAGCTACAGCAGCAGCAGCAATTTCCATTTGTCAATATGCTGGATTGGAACTAGATAACACTCTTGTCGTTATGGTACCACATGCAGTGGATACTCTTTTGAACAAAACGAAAACACAACACCTCACGAGTGTCCGCTTGTCTGGGTATGAGCTGACGCTCTTGGCTAGCCATATACACATCAAGCGGTGTAATACTTTGAATCCAGCAACGTTGTGACCCATTCCGGAAGAGAAAGACACTCAAGAACAGCATGATTGTTTGCTCCGAACAGAGGAGGAAATGAAAGGCAGAATAGACTTAAAAGACACACCACTTGTGGACCCAGATGGGATCCTATGGGTGGATGGGTGTTGTTTCAAACTTCCAAATAGCGAGACGACTGCGACCTATTCTGTTACCACCTTGTATACGGTAGTAGAGACAGCACGCATTGCACAGAATTCAGCCTAAGCAGCTGAACTAATAACCCTGACGAGAGCGTGTGTGTTGGCTAGGGGAAAGAAAGGGAATGTTTACACTGATAGCCAATACGCCTTTGGCGTGGCTCATAGCTTCGGTCGTTTGTGGAAGGAAAGAGGATTCTTTACTTCCCATGGGACTAAGATACAGCATGGTCAATTGGTGACTGACCTTCTCGAATCACTTGCTTTGCCTACCCAAATAGCGATAGTAAAATGTAGTGCTCATAAGGAGATCATTGGTGATGTGGGTTGCGGGAATGCTTTTGCAGATGAGGTAGCAAAACAAACAGCGAGAGATGCTACGAGTCGCATGTGTGTTGCAGGCCCTGCAAGATGGGTCAGAGAGAGAGGAATGTGTGAGGACACAATAGAAAGTGTGAGAACGATTCAAGAAGAGGCTACTGAGAAGGAATTGAGTAAGTGGAGAGAAAGTACGGGAATGTTGGATGCAACAGGGTGTTGGACGGAACTGTCAGAACATCAGCGTTGGCTGTTACCAGACGCCTACGTACAGCCTGTAGTTACTATGGCGCTAATGATGGTGAACAGGCTTTGTTGGCTATTATCTATGATCTGGTTCAGAAGGGTGTGGTCGAAGAAACGAAAGGCAATGTTTGTAACAGTCCTGTTCTACCTGTCCTTAAACGCCCTGATCCTTTTCAGCCTCCTGTATATCGCTTTGTGATCAATCTTTGGGAGGTCAACAAAATTGTTGTCCCCCAGTTTCCTGTTGTCCCAGATATCACTGCCTTGCTTACTATGATACCCGCTTCAGCGGCATGGTTCTCGGTTATTGATCTCAAAAATGCTTTCTTTAGCATTTCTATTGCTGAGGAAAGTAGGGATATTTTTGGCTTCTCTCTTGGAGGCCGAAGTTTTCGATTCAAAAATGCACCTCAAGGCTATTGTGAGAGTCCCTCCATTTATAGTCAGGCTTTGAAATCTCAGCTCAATGCTTTCACTTTGCCCCCAGGTGCTATCCTGATTCATTATGTGGACGATTTGTTAGTTGCTGCTGATTCAGAGGATGTTTGTAAGGATGTGACTGTTTTACTGTTGCGTCATTTGTCTGACCTACATCACAAGGTGTCACCCTCTTAGTTACAATAATTCCACCAAGAGGTTACCTATTTAGGTCATCTCTTGTCGAAGGAGGGAAGATGACTGACCCCAGAATAAATTCAAGCAATCGCGCAAATGTCTGTACCATCCACACAAAGGGAGGTGCGTGCCTTTCTGGGCATTACCTCTTATTGTAGACAGTGGATTCCAAATTTTTCTCTGTTGACTAAACCTTTCCTACTAGCACTTACTTTGAAAAATACACCCCAACCTCTTCCTTGGACTGATGAATGTCAGAAGAGTTTTTGTGACTTACGTACTGCCTTGTGTTCTGCCCCTGTGTCAGGTACTCCAGATTACTGTAATTCTTTCACACTCTACGTTCATAAAAGGCAAGGTTGCGCGTTGTCAGTTTTAACGCAACAATTTGGAGACAAACAACGTCTATGTGCCTATTTTTCAGCTACATTGGATCCAGTAGCCAAGGCATCGCCTAGTTGTCTCTGAGCTACAGCAGCAGCAGCAATTTCCATTTGTCAATATGCTGGATTAGTACTAGATAACACTCTTGTCGTTATGGTACCACATGCAGTGGATAATCTTTTGAACAAAACGAAAAGACAACACCTCACGAGTGTCCGCTTGTCTGGGTATGAGCTGACGCTCTTGGCTAGCCATATACACATCAAGCGGTGTAATACTTTGAATCCAGCAACGTTGTGAGCCATTCCGGAAGAGAAAGACACTCAAGAACAGCATGATTGTTTGCTCCGAACAGAGGAGGAAATGAAAGGCAGAATAGACTTAAAAGACACACCACTTGTGGACCCAGATGGGATCCTATGGGTGGATGGGTCTTGTTTCAAACTTCCAAATAGCGAGACGACTGCGGCCTATGCTGTTACCACCTTGTATACGGTAGTAGAGACAGCACGCATTGCACAAAATTCAGCCTAAGCAGCTGAACTAATAACCCTGACGAGAGCGTGTGTGTTGGCTAGGGGAAAGAGAGGGAATGTTTACACTGATAGCCAATACGCCTTTGGCGTGGCTCATAGCTTCGGTCGTTTGTGGAAGGAAAGAGGATTCTTTACTTCCCATGGGACTAAGATACAGCATGGTCAGTTGGTGACTGACCTTCTTGAATCACTTGCTTTGCCTACCCAAATAGCGATAGTAAAATGTAGTGCTCATAAGAAGATCATTGATGATGTGGGTCGCGGGAATGCTTTTGCAGATGAGGTAGCAAAACAAACAGCGAGAGATGCTACGAGTCGCATGTGTGTTGCAGGCCCTGAAAGATGGGTCAGAGATAGAGGAATGTGTGAGGACACAATAGAAAGTGTGAGAATGATTCAAGAAGAGGCTACTGAGAAGGAATTGAGTAAGTGGAGAGAAAGTACGGGAATGTTGGATGCAACAGGGTGTTGGACGGAACTGTCAGAACATCAGCGTTGGCTGTTACCAGACGCCTACGTACTGCCTGTAGTTACTATGGCGCTAATGATGGTGAACGGGCTTTGTTGGCTATTATCTATGATCTGGTTCAGAAGGATGTGGTTGAAGAAACGAGAGGCAATGTTTGTAACAGTCCTGTTCTACATGTCCTTAAACGCACTGATCCTTTTCAGCCTCCTGTATATCGCTTTGTGATCGATCTTTGGGAGGTCAACAAAATTGTTGTCCCCCAGTTTCCTGTTGTCCCAGATATCACTGCCTTGCTTACTATGATACCCGCTTCAGCGGCATGGTTCTCGGTTATTGATCTCAAAAATGCTTTCTTTAGCATTTCTATTGCTGAGGTAAGTAGGGATATTTTTGGCTTCTCTCTTGGAGGCCGAAGTTTTCGATTAAAAAATGTACCTCAAGGCTATTGTGAGAGTCCCTCCATTTATAGTCAGGCTTTGAAATCTCAGCTCAATGCTTTCACTTAGCCCCCAGGTGCTATCCTGATTCAGTATGTGGACGATTTGTTAGTTGCTGCTGATTCAGAGGATGTTTGTAAGGATGTGGCTGTTTTACTGTTGCGTCATTTGTCTGACCTGCATCACAAGGTATCACCCTCTAAGTTACAATATTGCCACCAAGAGGTTACCTACTTAGGTCATCTCTTGTCGAAGGAAGGAAGACGATTGACCCCAGAACGAATGTTGGATGCGACAGGGTGTTGGACGGAACTGTCAGAACATCAGCGTTGGCTGTTACCAGACGCCTACGTACTGCCTGTAGTTACTATGGTGCATGGTCCAGCCTCTATCAGTGTAAAAGGAATATGTAAACTTCTGGCTCCAGTATGGCAGAATGAAGGAATTCCTAAATGTGCGGAGAATGTGGTGAAACATTGTATCGTTCGTTTAATGCATAATCCAGGAAAGGGAACCCCAACTCCAGCAGGTAATTTTGCTCCCAATACGTACCCTTTTGAGGTATTACAAATCGATTACATTCATATGGAGCGTTGTAACATTCTTAACCCCTTCCATGCTCATGACGGAACGGTTCCGTCATGAGCGTAAGTTGACCTGTGCTTATGATGGAACCGTTCCGTCATGGTTCCATAGGCCCAATGGAGCGTTCAGCACCACAGCAAAATTCACGCAGCACAGAAGGGGTTAAGTATGTTCTGGTGGTGGTGTGTGCCTTTTCCAGATGGATAGAGGCCTACCCCCTAAAGGACAATACTGCGTTGTCTACTGCCAAAGTCCTTTTGAAGGTTTTTTTCCCGAGGTTTGGTTTACTGCGAATTGTCTGGAGTGACAGTGGAAGTGAATTTGTAGGCCAAATTATGCAGAAAGTGTGTGCGGGTCTTGGTATTAGGCAGAAATTCCATGCGGCAAACCACCCTCAGTCAGCAGGTTTGGTAGAATGCTATAATGGCACTCTCAAGCTTAAATTGGTGAAGATTCCGACCAGCACAAGTCTTGCTTGGCCTGACTCACTACCTTTGGCACTTTTATCTACAGAACTACTGTACATTCTCGTTTAGGACTCAGCCCAAATGAGGTCGTTTTTGGGCACCCAGCCAACGTCTGGGGAGTCCCTCGACCTAAAAAGTATTCTGACATCCCGTACCCAATGTTGATTGACTATTTGCATGACCTCACCACTAAATTGCGTGTTCTTCACCAACAGGTTCAAAACGCTTTGCTGGAAGCCTCTGCAGATCCAAGTCACTCCATCCAACCCGGTGACTAGGTCTGTCTGAAGAATTTCCAGCGGAAAAATAATCTGGAACCTTGTTGGGGCCCTCCTCAGCAAGTTTTGTTAGCAACACGTACAGCAGTAAAAGTCGTCGGGAAGAAGAATTAGGTCCATGGCGTGTACTGAAAAAGAGTACCTTTGCCTTTAGCTTTTGATCAGTGGGTTTGCAAGGGTATAAGTGACAGTGAAGGCGAAAGGGTCCCTCGATTTGTACCTTTCAGTAGTGCACGCCTGGATCGAACGAACTCTGAGAAAGAAGACGACGATGTGTTGCAAGAAGCTGTACCATCACATCTACGACTGAACACAGTAAATCCAGAGACTTTGTTTCAAGAACAAACGATACCTAATAAGACTCGGTACAACTTAAGATCCAGATCAATGAAAGACAATTGAACTTCTTTTTCCTTTTTCTGATTACACTTTTTGAGAGACATTTCTTTTTCCACTATCCATCAAGTTGCAGGGTCACGGTAGTAGTCTTAGGCTGTGACCTGAGTAGTGACAGTAGGTCTGCAGGACTTGCAGTGTCATAGGACGGCTAATAATCACAGCTAAGTGATCTAGGAAGATTGCCGTGAGCAACGCTTTAGAGAATGGATATTAAAGTGGAAAAGAGTGATAAGAACGAACAAATGAAAAGTAAATATAAAAGATTGTTGGTTAGTCCATGTGGCATAAGCTTATGTATTTTAATATGTACATGTATTTTATTGGCTTGTGTGAGTTGGGTTGTTCACACTATGCAGCAAGCACCTGTTCCAACTTCGGTTTCCTTATCTTTTCCTACCATTGGCTCCCCACATCAGTTTCATACACTCCCAGAACATGAACAAATTAGGAGAACAGAATACTTTAGCAATTCATTTATTTAGTTATTACATCAGCATCAACTGGTAGTCAATACTACGGACTGTTGGGTCTGTGGGCTCATACCCCATAACACAGAGAGAGGGATACCATATTTAGTCCTTCCATTTTCCAATGAAGGCTCCGCTTGGGCCTATTTGGCCATGTTTTCTAATGTATATCAGAATCAACTTCAATATCCTCCTGGTAGTCCATATGGTGGTGGAGCAGATTTTAGTCACAGTTCTTTGATAAAGGGAATAGTGGCCATGGCTAGAATTGCTGAAATTAGTAAGATTCCCGTTGATGAGAAATGAGCATAAGATGGCTGAAAAGTGACTCGTTATGTTACTAGCCTTACAGATAAGGCTAGACGAAGGAGATCCCCACCAATTTGGACTGTACCTCATCGAGGAAATTTCTGTTTGCAGATCAATGGCCAAAATGTTAAAAACCAACAGGAAAAGAGTGTCTGTTCCCATACATATATCTATTCACCTCAGATTTCTTCATCGTTAGTGCCATCACAAGGCACATATTTTGTCTGTCATGATAGAGCCTATACGTGGCTTCCTACCTACTTTTCAGGAACTTGTTATGCGGCTCTCCTTCTTCCTCCAACATATACCGCTCCTTCAGGTCATCATAGAAAAAGACATGGCAAAGGGGTTATTGATTCTAAGGACACGGCAGAACAAGAAGAAGGTGACTTTATTAAAGGGTTGCTTCCTTTCTGGGGCCCAATGGCCAACAGCAGAGACATCAGACAACTCGTTTGTGTTGTTGAGGCTACCATAAATGTAACTTCTGGAGCCTTGAGTAATCTGACAGCCAAACTTCAGGCGGATCGCCTTATGACTTTGCAGAACCGGATGGTTCTAGACATTGTCCTTGCAGATCGTGGAGGAGTCTGTAAATTGATCGGGTCTAGTTGCTGCATTTACATTCCTGATAATGCCCCTACGGTATACCAAGCCATCTCTAAGTTGCATGTCATTTCTGAGTCTATACATCAGGACACAGGAGATTGGTCTGTGATAGGGTGGTTTTGGTGACTACTGTCCACATCGGGATGGAAGATACTAACCTTCTTAGGAATGGTGTTGGCCATCATTGTCTCTGTATACAGTGTGGCCCTGCCATCTGCGGTCTTTGTGCCACCATGTGTGTTCCAAGGCCTGTGTCACAGAAAACAGAGAACATTAAAATGATGCTGCAGCAACAGTTTGACGACCTCATGGCCATTGACATCGACTCAGACTAACTTGAGACCTTTGTGTTTTGCCTGAGTAATGGCAAAAGGAGGGTCTGAGGTTCTTTGGTTTCCGACTTCGTCCCGTATTTAGCCGCCATTTTGTGTCTTGTCGCCATTTTGTGTTGCCCTCACTCAGGCAGCACGGCGAACGGAGTGTTTTTGCTTTTCCCAGCTGCTATGTGTCTCTTCTGTTAAAAAGTAACCCCCTGCCCTTGTTTACGAAACCGATGTCAGGGTCTGGCCGAGTTCACTAATCCATGTCTGGGTTGATTGATCCCTGTCTCTACTGACTATTTGGCTTCTTCTATTCCTTCCTTACATTATCTTATCCGACTGGCCTTCGCTATTCTCTCCTTGTATTCTCTTGTTACACAACTATCCTTTGAGGCACACAAATACGTCCTGCAACCTGCAAATTGGATTGTCGGTACTAGCACTGATTAATTTGTGGGGAGGGGTGACACACGAGGTCTGAAAGAGGGGAGTATTTGAGACACCTGATAGCTTGTTTTCCAACTTTTCCTATTGGCTTGCTTTGTATGTACTGGGAGTAAACGTTGTAAATATGTGTGCTATAAAAGATTGTGCACCACGGACTAAAGTGGCAGTCTCCTCAGAATATACGCTGTATGTACTTCTGGGACAACTGTGCTTAGCTGCAGCTAATAAACCTGGTTTTCTATGCCCAACAGGTCTCGTGTCTCTGTTTGACAAGGCAGGTGAACTCGGGGATTTAAGATGTGCCCTGCGCCGCCAGGCCCATAAGGCCCGGTTCTCCAAAGCAAACAGTGTATTTTCAAGAAACCACTTTCTCGTAACAAGTACACCTGTTAGGTTGAGGTAAATGAGTTAATATACCATGTTTATGCTCTTTCTCAAATAGAGCTTTAGAAACATTGACGGTACCATCAACAGTATATTGAAGGAGATATTTCCATATTCGTGCCCGCACATTTTCAAGTAAGCGTTTCTTTAGTTAGGTGTTATTTGGGAGTGGTTACCTTTCTTCAAATCCAAGTGCTTTCTCTAATCATCTAAGTGCACTTTTTGGGGTACCTATAATTAAAGGCTTTTTCAATGCATGACGAATAATGAATTCCTTTCTGTACTTACTTACCTCATTTTGTCAGTCTTAAGTAGTATTAATTGCCAGTATGAAAACTGTCTTGTCTCATCTATTTATTAATACCTACGTGCAGCCATTGCCTTTTCTTATGCCATTTATTGGCATTAGCGGATGGTAGCCTCTTTAAGCTATATGTAAATGTAAATGTAGTTGAGCTTATATAGCGCACAGCTACCCGCAGTGGGTGTCCCGGCGCTTGCTTAGGGAACCCGTCCTAATATTCCCCTGTGTGATAGCCCCAGCAGGGTATCCACAAGGTGAAAGTCAGGCATCCCGCCGCGAGGGGTCGTTGTGGAGATTAAGCAAGCTATTGCCCAGAGTCGCAGAGTGTGAACCCATGAGTCGAGGAGGCACCGGATCGAGAATTATCGAGTCCGTGGAATTTTTAGCCCAAGACCCGCCGAGGCGGGGAATTGAACCCTGGTCCAGGACCGATCTCAGCTCATCTCTGCCGCCTCTAACCCCTGAGCCACACTTCTCCACTTCTTCCTAGAGAGGATACCTTAAATTATGCGAACACATCCATGCAAAAAGTAGAGACCTGTTGTCTTACTGCTCATATTACCCATATTGGAGAAGGACTCGTTATTAAGACTTCTCCCAGTAAGTAATGCAATTATTTATTTATTACTAGCCTCACGAACACCTCTATTTATATGACAGTGTGTAACCATAAATTATTTCTTGGGTTTACTCCTTTTCAGCTGATCTGCAACCCACATTATCTTTCGCTATTTTCAACCATATTCATTAAAGTCGCAAATGTAAAAGTAAGTTAGATTTTAGCATAGCAATTTACTCTATAATAAGAAGCTTATTTTGATAACAAATAACCCCTTATTTTCAGCATGCCATGTCAGTGACCTATATTAATAGCAAGGTCTACATTTGACACGACTGGAGAATATCCAAATATTGTTAGATTTGTATTTTATTTAAGTCTATAACTTTATTGAACAATCTGCCCCCCTTTTTTTAACGTTATTCTTCTTTTTGTCATCTTATTTTTATTTTCCTTACATTTCTTAATACTTTTTCTGCCTCTCTTCATGTAATTGGTGCACAATTTGTGTGATGGTTAACATTTTTGTTTTTCTTGTGTGTATTAACTCTATAAGGTTGGATGAAATTATGAGCTGCTTATATTGTAGAGCTAGAGAATACTATAACAATATTTATCATTTTGAAATGTCTCCCCAGCTGAATATTAGGAAATACTGTGATGTCACGCAAGAAATGTATTACTGATACTTGATTCAAGTTGTTTACTTTAAATGAGAAAAGATCTGTCAATATCTATGTATTAAAAAAATTATCACAATTTGGTATATTGACCGAATTGTAAATGATTGACCGATATGCTCGGTGTTTATGTATATAATATAGAGTAGTAACCCTTGTTTTTTTATGTTATTTTTATGTTCCACATAGCTTTATTGCAATTGACGGTCCCCTGATGAAGGCAGTTTTGCCAAAACACGTGTAGCTTCCATCTACCGCATTACCTCCATCAACGATACATCGACCATATTTTCAACACCTTCTAAGATGAGTTAGATAATATGTTTGGTAATAATGGCTATGGATATATGTGACCTAATATTCTTTTTTTCTGCTTATATTTATTGACAATGTACTGTTTTCAATATTCTTTTATATATATAAAAAAATAATGAAATGACTAAAAAGACAAAGAAACACATGAATATATACCCCGAAAATGAGTTATAATTATCATTAAAATTATGAATATATTTTTATAACCAAATGATAGCCTTGGCCTATTTTGTGAAATATAACATGTGGTTACTACTGTTGACTGTTTTTACCTAGAATAAGTTGGCACATACAACTGATGCTTGCTATAAACTCTTTACCTACTAGTAAAGTGGCATGCACCATCTTCAAAAGGCAGTGTCACAGTGTTGCACGTCTGCTGCATGTCCTGGGTGCACAGCCTTTGGCAGTGCTGTGAATCACTTACCAGTTGAGGTTCCGCAATGCGGATGTCACTTGCATTTAACCTGTATTGCAGTGTCGAACATGCCTATCCGAGTGGTGTATGGATGTGTGCCTCTCCAATGAGTCGGTAGCTGACATGGATTATGACGGGTGTGTGCGCCCTCTGTTGGCCCATGATCAGGAGTGTCATGGTGATGCCAGTTCATGTCATGCATGGATGTTTGGTATGCATGTTGGGAACTGGGCCTGGGAGATTGCACCTGTCGTAGTATGCAGTGAGCAAATTGACCCCTTCCCGATTCTGCTTTGGTGCACATTGGGTACAGTGGTTGGAGTGTGCACATCTGTCCCGGTCACCAGATGGATTACGTTGACGACAAGTCAAATATTGTGGCCCACCATCACTCATTAGATATAGTGGCTTACGCAGCTGCAATCGCGGTCATGGATGAGTGACAAGGTACCTGCAACCACGACTCGATGTGCCACATTGCACGTGTCCCGCGGCATCATTACACGTTGTACATCTGGTCACATGTCCCAAAACAACATTGGACATGGCGGCATGGGTGTCGAATTATGTCTGAGGCGTGGACAACAAACGCTGCTTGACTCTGACGTGTGCTGGTGATGGACTACCCCGAGGCGAACATTGCCGTTTTCCTACATTCCTTATTCAGGAATGCTGCTGCATTTGTCTGCATATCAGGGCACTGCTCTTGGCCATACTGACACATACTTTTTTTATAAAGTGTCCACATTTTCACTTGTCTCCAAATGTATTGTGTCTTGATTTGTATGCCAATGTGTGTATCACACACTCTCTGGCTACCTGCCATACGCAAATTTCTGCCCTATCCGGACTGTGGGTTTGTACCTATGCGTTCTCATGTGCCTCTTTCGTACTTACGCTTTTGGACGCTTATCAGCCACAGGTGAGTGCATTTGTATCCTGTGTTCAGTTGTGCGATTGTTTGTGTCTGGACAACATTGTGTTCAATGTTCGTGTACTCTGCTTTCTATGTGTGTGTGCTGCATTGTGTGTGAGATGACCCTTCATGTGAGCTTTACTTCACCCTCTACCTTTCAGGCAGTGTGTTTTTTTTCAATTCCGTGCTCGTTCAGTGGTGTGATGTTGGCGGGTTGTGTGACTTGTGCTCCTTGCTGGTGTGTTTCATTTTGACCATGGTTTGTCTATAGTTGTGCTGTACTTAATTGTGCATGTGTGCCATTATGCCCATCTACCCCCGTCCACCCTCTCCCTGGTTCTTCCTCTTTTTTGTGCTGTTGTGTCTGTAATTTTGTTGCTCCACATATAAATACATGTAATGGACAAATTAGAATAGTTCCCTTATTCTTTTAGTTTTCAAAACTTCTCTCTATTGTTTTTTAAATTTTATTTTCCATATAAACAGTTTTTTTAATATTCAAGGACACATAGTCAGATGTGCAACGTATTCTATCAACACACGTTCTAGAACATTCTACAACGGCGCCGATGGTGGAGGTCGCCTGAGCGCTCGGCTCCGCGATCGAGCCGCCATTAATCCTGATTCCCGGGCGACAAGGGCTCTAATTTGAGATTGTTGAGTGAAGTGAGTGCAGAGCCGGGAGGCGACATTGGAGAACCACAGCGAGGCACGGTCGAGGTGAACGAGGACCGAACGAGTGCCCACAGACCGAGCGGCGCTGAGCTCAAAATGGTGCCTGGTCCATCTTGGTGATCCTAAAGCGGCCTGCGGACCTAGGAGGCCGGTGACTCCGGCGAAGCCTTCTTTCCCTTTCCCCTTATGAAGGAGCGACGCAGATGCCGGCACTTGTGAACTTTCCAAATGGTGCCCGTCGAGACCGCCCTTTTGCTTCGGGGAGGTATCCTGCCGACCTCCGCTCGGCCCCTCGCTACCACGGCCTGACAAAGAGACGATTCGAAGGAGCCCGCGCCACGTGGTATCTACAACGGGCGCCATTGTTGCCTTATCCAAACAACCTCGACGCATCTGCAACGACAGCTATCATTGAACCCCTATTCTCACAGCGAGTGGAGTGACCAGATTGGGCGAGCACCTGGTTCTATGCTCCTGGACTGCGAGCGGTTGTGCCCACCCCGCTGCCACACCGGGGCCGCACCGATACAGGAGCTGAGGTGAGAGCTGACGACACTCCGATTGACGCCCCTTATCTGGGCGATCGCCAGATCCACCGCTGGAGACCGAGGCCACCATGGTGAAGCCGAAGGGCACTAAGGGTGGCGCGCAGGCCGCCTCGGACGCGGAGACGCTGGACAAAGAAGACCGGCTGGACCCGGAGACGTCGAGGGACCCGCACCTCCAGCACCAACTGGACAAGATTCTGGCGGCAATAACCGATACGAGATGGGCACTCCAACAAGACATTGCCCAGGTCGCAACATGTCTGGGCTTGCTTAGAGCGGACCACGGTAAGCTCTCGGACAGAGTCAAGGAGGTGGAGAGCTCGGTTGGAACCCTAGAGCCGGCACAAAAGACATTAGCCGCCGCCATGAAGGACGCTCTGACTCGGATAGATGCTCTGGAGAGTAGGGCAGAGGACGCGGAAGGACGCAATAAAAGGAACAACATCCGTGTAGTGGGCCTACCAGAAAAAATCGAAGGTGGGGACATGGTGGTCTACTTGGAGGACTGGCTCAGGACGGTGGTGGCAACCGAGGGGCTCTCCTCTTTTTACACCCTGGAACGGGCGCACAGGGTTCCGTCCAAGCCACCACAACAAGGCCGACCTCCGCGTCCGGTGGTGGCGCGGTTGCTGCACTTCCGAGACAGGGACCTGCTTCTTAATAACGCCAGAATGAATGGACCATATCAGGTGGCAAACAGTAGAGTGAACATCTTTCCGGACTACACCTATGAGACCCAGCGTAAGCGAGCCTCCTTCTTAGCGATCAAACGTGAACTGAGAAGTGAGAGCATCCAGTATTCATTGCTGTTTCCAGCGAGGCTCCGCATCATTCTGTATGGCACGACTAAATTCTTTGATACCCTGGACGAAACGTGTAGCTGGCTGGAACTGTATAAAGCTGGCAAAGATGGCCCTGGGTCTTCTTTCTTGACTACCTCGGAGGTCGGACTACAGCGGAGGTCTAAGAGGATCCGGAATCGCCGGGGCAGACTTGGCCGACCCTCGACTGTGGAGACTACGGTGGAACGGCGAGGAGTGTTGGAGATGGTATCCAGTATGTCAGGCTCTCAAGGTGGACCCATAATTGAGGATTCAGAACCTGGCGGTGGTGAGGGCCGCATGGACACGGAGGACTCCGAGACTGATAGTGTGAACCTCCCTGTGATAACTCCAGAGACAGCAGAGGGACTGCTTGATGGCCAAGGGTGATTTCGGGTGAGCCGGTTCCAGTGAACAGGGGAGTGGTAGGAGGGGGGGTGAGCCCTCGTGGGGACTATTGGGTAATTGGATGAGGGATGGGTTGGGGACAAGTCCTGTATTTGACCTCGTTACTTATGGCTCGATCACAATTATGTTGCTTGGACTTGGGGAGACCACCTATCGGTGCTCCACCCCCATACTGCTCATAAGGCACGCCTGCGGTGGCTATCGTCAGGATAGTTTTTAGTTTTCTGGGTACAGTTTGGATGGGAACTAGATGGCAATCTTTGGGACCTGTTCCGGGGAGGGTGGGGGGGGACACGGTTTGGGGTTGAAATGTTGTTGTGGGGGGGTACGCCATCGGTGCAGAGCAATCACTGTGTTTGATCCTACTTGAGCACGACTGGGAGAGACATGGAGGGACGCAATGGGACAATGGCTGAACTATCCACTTTGAAGTGCATTACCTGGAACGTGCTCGGGCTGCATTCCATGTCCAGGCGCCACAAGATACACGCTTACCTAGTGCGTAGAGGAGTACAGATTGCGCTTATGCAGGAAACGCACCTTACGAAAGCGGAGGGACTAGCCTTACAGCGCAGGTGGAGGGAACAGTTATACAATACCACATACTCAGCTTATGCTAGGGGTGCACTAATTTGAGTACGGGCTGGGGTCCCCCTGCAGGTGACAAAACACACTGTGGATCCGGAAGGAAGGTTTGTGGCCATAGCGGGTAAATTGGGGGGAAAAGATTTGAGCATCTGCAGCATGTACGCGCCCAACGTGGATCAGCTGGCCTTCTTCGCGGCGCTGTCGGGCTCCCTGGCCCACTATCTAACAGGGCCACTCTTGATCGGAGGGGACTTCAACTCGGTGGTAGACATAGATCTTGATAGATCTCACCCTCCCCTGGCGGACTTACCAACCTGCCGGGTAGCCAGGGGTAGACTGGAATGGCAGACTAAATGGGGACTGACGGATATCTGGCGAGCCCAACACCCGCATACCCAGGACTACTCCCACTTCTCCGACATGCATGAACTGCATGTGCGGCTGGATGGGTTCTTGGGATCGGTGGAATTGGTGTCCTCGGCTGCGAGATCTGAGTATTTAGCGAGGACTATCTCCGACCACAACCCTCTTCTGGCCGACTTCAGATGGTTCCCGGGTGCCCCCTGTGTCCCAACTTGAAGGTTGCGCCCCGAGATGCTGGCGGATCTAGTGTTTCGGAGTGAACTGGAGGACAGAATCACTGCCTACTTTGCGGAGAATGAGGGTTCGACTGGCGCAAGGGCCACGGAGTGGGACGCCTTTAAGGTGGTAGTGAGAGGCTATTGCATTACAAAGAAAGTGGGGATGCGACGAGTCCTTCTAGAGGACCTCAGTAAAGCTGATCGGAAGCTTCGCGAGCTGGAGCTCCTTCGGCCCGGCCGCCCGGAGCTCCAACAACAGACCGCAGGCGAAGGAGGCTGTAGCTGTTGAAGTCGAAAGGCTACGCAGTTTTGACTATAAAACTTATCTGACCAGATCATTAGCAGAGGGTGACAAATCGGGGGCGCTCCTAGCTTGGCTAGCTAACCCTACGAGATGCACCTCTCCCACGGTTGTTATGCGTGATGCTGAGGGAGTGGAGGTTTATACCCAGCCCGAAATCCTTAGTTGTTTTATGAACTACTACGAAGAGCTATACCAGAGTAGGATGATAACGGACACTACCCCCATTGATAATTTCTTATGGGATTTGCCTATACCCACTCTGGAGCCCGAACAGGCGAAGGAATTGAGGAGAGACGTGGAGCTGGGGGAGATCCGCAGTGCCATAAAACGTATGGCACGCAACAAAACCCGGCGACCCGGCATCTTATAGGCCGCTTTCGATGCTCACGGTGGATTAAAAGATACTAAGCAGCATCCTAGCGTCGAGGTTGATGGGACACATGGGCTCCCTGGTACATAAGGACCAGGCGGGGTTCATCCCCAAGCGAAACACTTCAATGAACATCCGTCGCCTGCTCCGCCTGTTGGAGTAGAACCACGACGAGGCTCCCCAACCTATGATCCTCTCGATTGACCTGGAGAAGGCTTTCGATAGCTTAGAGTGGGAGTACCTCCGTAGAGTGCTTAGTTGTTTTGGGGTGGGGGAAGGATTCTTACATTGGACTGCAGGGCTCTATGCCTCTGCGATGGCTAGGGTTAGATCGGGCCCGCTGATCTCCCAACAATACCCGGTAGAGAGAGGTACGAGGCAGGGCTGCTCATTGTCCCCGCTGTTTTTCGCGCTGGCAGTGGAAACTCTGGCGTTGTCAGTTCGCACCGGGGCCCACTATGGAGGACTGCGGACCTTGTCGAGGCGGCAGTTTATTTCCCTGTATGCTCACGACCTGTTGCTTTTCCTGGAGGGTGCTAGGAGGGCCTTGGCTGGTGCCGACGCAGTACTCACTTCTTTCGGCGAAACATCGGGCCTCAGGGTGAACTGGTCGAAAACTTGCTTGTTTCCGGTTCGCAAGGGGGAACCCCAGCCCGACACACCTAGGGCGATCAGATGGGCACCCAGCTGCCTAAAATATCTGGGGGTTTATATATACCATTGTCCTGCTGAAGTCCTGGAGGGCAACATATCCTGATGTGTTCGGGCACTAAAGGGTGGCATGTCCTTTTGGGCTAGCCTGCCGTTGTCGGTGGCAGGACGTATAGCGCTACTAAAGATGGTGGCGCTTCCCCGGCTACTCTATTACTTTCGGACGCTTCCGATCTGGATCCCACCAGCTGTATTCCGGAACCTGAGATCACTAATTGTGGCTTTCCTTTGGGGATCGGGCCGCCGCAGAGTTGCGCTTAAGACCTTGATGAGACCTAAAGCAGAGGGGGGGCTAGCTGTTCCCGACTTTGAAACATACTACTTAGCTGCCCACCTGCAGACCTACACCCAGGAGGTAGCACAGGAGTTTCGGGGTCCGGAGGAGGAGCGGGGGCTGGGCATACCCAGACACGTTCTTTCCTATATTGCACTGCAGCAGAGGCTGGCTATGAGGGACCTCACGCAAGAGGAATGCACTATCAGATTGTGCTGGAACCGCGTACAACGCAAGTCGGGAATGAAACACCCCTACGCCCCCGAAATCCCATTGGAAATGCTCACAGCATTACCACATGGTGGAGATTGGTCGCAATTACAGGTTTGGGAGGACACGGGCATACAGGTTATCGGCGACCTATACGAGGATGGAGTGCTGCTGCCCTTCCAGGCAATCTTAGACCGCTTTGACGTCCCCTGGGGCGATTTCCTGCTACACACGGCAGTCACGAGGGCACTCCAGGTGCACTGGCAGAATGGTCTTGAAGAACCACAGATGTCTATGGCATGTCAATATGTTATGATGGCGGCGGGGACGGTTAAAGCTGTAACATGCTTATATTCCAGGATGGTTAACGAGCGGTTACCTCCATTGAAGGCACTCAAGGCCAGATGGGAGGCAGACATAGGGAGGGACATCCCGGAGACCACGTGGGCCCAGCTGATGCACCGAGCTTGGAAGAGAACGCGCAACGCTCGGTTCCAATTGGTCCACTTTTATATATCACACCGAGCATTCCTGACCCCGGAGAAGATACAAAAGTACTTCGCCTCTGACACTGCGGCCTGCCCTAGGTGCCGAACAATTGGAGCTGACCTAACCCACATGTTATGGTGCTGCCCCGCTTTGTCCTCCTACTGGACATTGATAGGGGACACCCTTAATAAGGTTACAGAGTGGACCCTACAATTCGACATTGCAGTAGGGATCTTACATTGGTTTCCACATACCCCCAAAAACAAAGTTACCAGCAAATTTATTGACATGGGACTGCTCTTGGCGAAACGGGAAATAACACGACACTGGAAGGCAAGAGTTGGTCCAACGGGCACTAAATGGCGCAACGAGTTTCTTAAGTGGGCTGATGGAGAGAGCACCCTGAGAAACCAACTAGCGAGGCGGCAGCAGAATGAGAGGGCGTTGGAATCAGCGCAAGCATGGGAAGCATTGGTGCATGCCTTACGCGATCACAGTACACCTAGCGACACTGATAGTGATGCCAATGAGCAGCCTGCGTCCCCGTAATGCAACAGGCTCACTGCATTCCCTCCAGAATGTGAAAAGTCTCCTGCCGAATGCTATCTGATAATCTAACTAAGCACCGATGGCGTGGGGGGGAAGGGGGCGGGGGGGATAGAGGGAGGAGGGAGCACTACAAGCTTCCTAATAAACTCTTGAGATTTTGAACCTGTTGCTTGGAAACTAGACCTCTGGGTGAGTTTCGTTAAGTTGGAGGGGGGTTTCTTTCTTTTAGAAAAGCAGATGTGAAATTTTATATTATAACTGGTCTTATTTGGATGATCGCAAGATCCAATCTCATCATTTCAGTACAAATTGCCGCCCGACCCTTGGGTTGTGGGCTGAATGGCCGTGTAACAGTACTACCTCACCATCGGTGTTACCATCACCGATTGCCTTATCATTGACCACTGTACAACTGTAACTCGTATCTGTAATAAAAATATATTTACAAAAAAAAAAATGATGTCTACTCCACGTTTAAACTGCTTTTTTTAACCAATCACAAAGATGCTTTTCCACAAAACGAATGTGCACACTACTTTTAAAAAAACAATGCTTTTTATCTCCCAATCAGGTATTGTTTTGTATGGCAAAAAAAGTATTTCCCCATCTTTAAACATATCACTTATTCTACTAACAGACTGCATGACCTACAGACATCTATCCCTTCCTCCCAGCCATACCTACAATATGCTAGTGTGGATAGTAGGACATAGCTATGTTTTCTGATGCAAGGAGTATGCAGAACAGACACGTATTGACTTAGACCTAGGTTTACAAAATGTCGACATTAAATGGTTTGGACAGAGAGGATTGAAGTGGCACCAATTGTTGCCTTTGGTTAAAACCTGTTTGCATCTCCAACACTGTGACCTCATGATTGTGCACTGTGGTGGAAACGACCTAGGCACATTGACTGGGGTAGGTTTGTAAATGCTAATGAAGGACTCCAATATATGCCAAAGACAGAAATATAAATGGTCAAACCAATTATGTCCTCAGATTGAAAAATCTAGGAAGAATGTCAACAAAGTTGTGTCTGCATACCTCAGAGACCATAGAATGGGGTTGATCTACAACAACAACATGCGGTTTGATATAACTGACATCTACAGAAGTGATGGAGTACACTTCACAGATCAGGGAATTTGAGTTTCTCTGAATAACCTGAAGCTGTGCATCCGCACTTATATATATCTCCAAATAATAAACACAGGGGCTCTTTTTAGAGGAGCCTGATATTCCAAATATCGTTTCGCAGAGTGACAGCTGCGATCTGGCTAGCACAGGAAGACCTGCGGGTCTTCGAGCAGCCTCGCAGAGGGACACCTGCCCCAGTTACGCATGTTTACACATGGGACTGTTGGAGGTACAGGTCCTATCACAGCAGCTCCGTGGCATTATGGAGCAGAACATTGTCTTGTACCTCCGCTACATTGATGATTTATTTTTTATTTGGCGGCATACTGAGAGGGCAGCTAGTGAATTTGTCAATCGGTTGAATGTCAACACTTTGAACTTAAAGTTTACATCTCATATACATGCTACCTCCATCTGTTTCCTAGATATGCAATTTTATGTGGACAATAACATTCTAGCCACTAAACTTAACAGGAAGCTTACAGCTGGCAATACTATTCTACATGCGGCTAGTCACCAACCGCACCATCTGATCCGTAGCATCCCTTACGGGGAGATGATGCGGTTCAGAAGGATTTGTAGTTTAGAAGCTGAATGTGCGGCTGCACAAGAAGCCAGTAAATTGAGATTTTTGGCTAGGGGAAATTCCAAAAATATTGTTGAGTCGGCTATCACAAGGACTCAACAGATGTCCTGAAATCAGGCCTTTACTCCTAAGCCTCAGAAAACATCCATTGCCACTCAAGATGGAAGGATACAGTCACGCATAATTCTGTCATTCAGTAGGCAGCACTCTGACATCAGAAAGATTATGTATTGTAATTGGAACCTCGTCAAAGGAGATCCAGTTATAGGTCAGAGGGTTCCGGAAAAACCATTGCTTACTTTCAGGAGATGTACATCTATGGCTAAATCACTAGTCAAGAATACTCTAGAACCACAGATGTCCGGTACATGGTTGGCCCTCAGCGATGGCTTCAAAAAATGCACTCAATGTAAGGCCTGCCGGTATGGATGTAACAATAGTAGCTACACTAGCCCATTTAAAAAACATCCACTGGAAATCACTAAAAGACTTATATGAAAAACAGATTTCGCGGTTTATGTTCTGGAGTGTTCATGTGGGCTGAGGTACGTGGGAAGAACCAGACTACCGGCCCATAAACGAATACTCCAGCTCATAAGGGCTATATTGGGTAAAGATCAAGCCTATATGTGGGCACGTGCCCTTCATTTTCTGTTTTCAAATATGGCTTTTACTATTTATCTACAAATATTGATCTGTAATTAGCATTTTGTTGACTTTCTTTCACGATGTTTTACATATATGTATCGGAAAGTATTGCTACTAAAAGTATGTTTTCATTGTCTATGCAGAGATGGAAGGAGCATGTGTTTACATTTGGCTTTTAAACTCGCTGGTTTCTTGGTGCATTATGTGATCAAGACCGGGCTGCCCCGGTCGAAATGCATCATGCTGCCAGAGGAGGTATAAAGCACTTTTTCACTTTCATCTGCGCAAAGAGTGGTCTGTACCTGTTGTCCTTGGATGTCTTCATTGCTTCAGGATTTTGGATCATATATATAGTTTAGAAAAATAGAATTTCTTTATCTAAACTAAACTAGACCAAAATTACAAAAAATCCAACATACACAGTTAAAGATATGACTTTCAAAATGTTTCAAGAACTTGTACCATAGAAAACTATGGATGCGTGACTTTTACCATAGTACCTGTAGTTGCGTCAATATTCACAAGGCCAAACAGCCGCACAGTGAAGACCCGTTGAAAACATAGAGATGGGTCAGTTCCTGAGACTCTAGTGAGGCTATGCAACAGTTCTGCTGCACGCAGGAGAAGTGATGCACCGAATCGGTCTATAGGGGGAAGTGATGCGATTTTTTGATGATGGATCCGGTCCACAGGTGATATGTTGGGAACACTTGCCACAAAGAGACGATACATGGAAATTCTGGATGTGTTGGAGATCAATGCGGCGGTGTGGAGCAACGTGGCGTTGGTTTTCTTCAGCTGTGATCCCTAGATGTGGTGAATATTGCAGTGGTGTGAGGCGCTGCATCGATTTTCACAGCAGCTCGGCGATATATACAAATACTTCTCACTTCATGGAGATGTGTCAGAAAAACATCCCCAAGAAGGGCTATGCATAGATTTTTGCAGTTCTTCAAGTTTCTTCTTTTTTCCAGCTCCCAAACAGCAGCAACAACCTCCAGATGTCCAAAACTTGTACAGGCACCTCTTGGCAGGTCAGAACTCACAGCAGCAGAGTTCAGCAGAGCTGTGGGTGAAGTCTTTGTGTCTCTGAGACTTCAAAACAGCAGCCAGCACACAGGTCCTTGGAGATCTCCTTCAAGCAGGAGACACAGCACACAGCAAAGTCCTTCTCCTTCCTCTGCAGGCCGACCCCACACAGTACACAGCACAGGGGCAGTACTTCTCCTCATTCTCACAAGCTCTTATCTTTGGCAAAGGGTCCTCTTGAATTCCAGGGATGATCTAAAGTTCTGGGGTTTGAAGTCTAATACTTATATTACAAAATGATTTTTTTCTCTTTGTGCAAGGCTCTCTGAGCCCAGTCCAAACCACTTTCTGTCCTCACTGGTGTAGTATGACCATAGGGGGTGGAGATAGCATTGTAAAAGGGAGATATGTTCTGTTCAGTTCCAAGGGAAATCTCCTACCACCAATCTAAATGCAGACCAGGCCTATTCAAGTGTTAGTGAAAACACCTCCCACTACTCTGAATGCATCCCAGGTCTATTCAGCTCAGCTCTGACTCGTCCAGGAAAGGCAGGACACCCTTCACCTCCCTCCCTAGTGGCCGTCTGAGGCTGTCACTCCAATACCAGACAGTCAATACACAGACAGGCAGAGGCACACAGAATGGTTAAACAAGAAAATGCCTACTTTCTAAAAGTGCCATTTTCAAAGACACAAGTTAAAAACCATATTTACTAAAATATATGTTATTAAAATTCAGAGAGCCTACACTTTATTCCTCTATCTTGTTCCAATGGGAAGTTATATTTATAAGATGTTATAAATAAACTCGCATTCTGTCCTATGGGGCAAGATAGCCTCTCAATAGTGAAAACAAAATTGGCAGTGTTTCACTATCAGGACATGTTACACACACCAGTACATGTCCTACCTTTCCATACACTGCACCCTGCCCAGGGAGGGGTACCTTGGGTCTACCATAGAGGTGCCTTACATTTATGAAAAGGGAAGGTTAGGGCCTGGCAAGTGGGTGCACTTGCCAAGTCGACGTGGCAGTTAATAAACTGCACACAGACACTGCAGTGGCAGGTCTGAGATAACATCTCAGGCATACTCATGTGTTTGGCACAATCAGTGCTGCAGGCCCACTAGGAGCATTTGATTGTCAGGTCCTGGCACCCTCAGTACAGATGAAGAAAAATGTTTGGGGATAACCCTGCAAAAAGGGCCATTTCCAACACATACCGTCTCCATGTACCCTTACACTGTTCTATAATTTTACTTATACCATCTAAAATAATAATATTTACAATAATAGTTATGAAATCACGAATCATATCTTTTATAAGATCACAGTGCATGGTAGAGTGGTGAGTTATAGTTAATGTAGTGTGGTTACAGAGTTGAATACGCTGTGTATGGAGGTGCACAAGTTGTAAGAACTTGAAGGTATTGTGTAAATTATAAATTTAAGGTAAAATTATAAGTTTACAGTTTTAAAATGTTGTGTAGTTTAATTGTAGTTAAAACATATTTAAAGGTATATTAATTTAAAGGTGGTGTGTAAATTATAAAGATAAGGTGTAACTATACCTTTAGAATTTGTAATGCTTCTGCATTTTAAGTTTGGTTTGTAAAGAAGGAATACCTAAAGTTTTCTAACTACAACAAAGATTTAACCTTTGTTTTTTCTAATTTAAATTCAATGGTTTATTATTTTTAATAAAGATCTGTTACAAATCATAGGATTTACAATTAGCGAATGGAGTGTTGTAATGTACTATATAGTTAAGAAAAGTGCTGTAAACTGGTATTGACATATGCCCATTGTTGTGCAGTGTAGTGATATACAGTGGAGCATAGTGTAGTACAGTGAAGGGGCATAGACTGGTGTTGAGTGGAGTATAGTGTTGTTAAGCTGAGCACAGTGGTGTAGCATGGAATGTCGTTGGGTAGAGTGGTGTGTCATATAATGTAGCATAGAGTGGAGCGATGTACATTGTAGTAGTCTACAGAAGGGTGGTGTACACTGGAGTGGCATAGAGAGGAATAGCATAGAGTGGAGTGGGCTAGAGTGGAGTTACGGACCGTGGAATAGCATAGAGTACAGTGTCATTAAGTGGAGTCGTGTAAAGTGGATTGGTGTTAATGCACATGTCGTTGGGTAGAGTGGTGTGTCATATAATGTAGCATAGAGTGGAGCGATGTACATTGTAGTAGTCTACAGAAGGGTGGTGTACACTGGAGTGGCATAGAGAGGAATAGCATAGAGTGGAGTGGGCTAGAGTGGAGTTACGGACCGTGGAATAGCATAGAGTACAGTGTCATTAAGTGGAGTCGTGTAAAGTGGATTGGTGTTAATGCACATGTCGTTGGGTAGAGTGGTGTGTCATATAATGTAGCATAGAGTGGAGCGATGTACATTGTAGTAGTCTACAGAAGGGTGGTGTACACTGGAGTGGCATAGAGAGGAATAGCATAGAGTGGAGTGGGCTAGAGTGGAGTTACGGACCGTGGAATAGCATAGAGTACAGTGTCATTAAGTGGAGTCGTGTAAAGTGGATTGGTGTTAATGCACAGCACGGAGTGTATTGGCATACAGTGGAATAGCTTACAGTGGAGTGCTGCAGAGTGGAGTGGTGTACAGTGTAGTGGTGGATACTGGTGTGGCATAAAGTGGATTGGCATACAGTGGAGCAGCATAGATTGGAGTGGCATAGAGTGGAGCAGCATAGGGAAGTGTGGGATAGAGTAGAGTGATGTACAATGGAGTGGCATACGGTAAAATAGCCTACAGTAGAGTGGTGAAGAGTGCAGCAGGGTAAAATGGAGTGGAGCAGAGTGGAGTGTCGTAGAGTGGAATAGCACAGAGTGGAGTGGGGTGTGGCGTAGAGGGAAGTGCTTAACAGTAGAATAGTGTACAGTGGAATGGCATAGTGTGAACTGACATAGAATGTAGTGTGTTAGAATGTGATAGCATACAGAGGAGTACCATAGTGTTAGAAATGGGGTTCTCTAGTTTGCAGTGGTATTGACCGTATCCAAGTGGAGACCGTTCTTTCTAGTCAGGCTAAGGGAATTACACACCCAAGATAACCTCTGCTCATCCCGTTGGTAGCTTGGCAAGAGCAGTCAGGCCTATCTCAGATACAATGTGTAAAGCATTTATATGTAGATATACTGTAATACAGTGAAAACACTACAAATAGACACAGCACCAGTTTAGAAGAATAGCCAATCTTTATTTAGAACAACCAAGAACAAAAAGACAAAAATCAAACATACAGAACTCAAGATGTTCCTTTTTAAAGGTTTAAGCAATTCTGTGCATAGAACTCTATTATGCATTGGTTTTAGCACAAAGTGCCTTTGATGTGTCAAAATCAAAGGTGAAAAACAGCCGTAGAGGAAGGAAGCATCAGAAAACACAGAGATGCATTGATTCTGGAGTCCCAGGGGAACGGAGGCGTCAGTTCTCCTGCACACAGGAGAAGTGTTGCGTCGATTCCTTACTGTGAAGAGAAGCGATGCATCGAAATCCAAAAGTGGTTCTTTTCTGTGGGTTGATGCATTGGGAATTTGGCGCACAGGTGCAATGAGTGGCAAATCCAGACATGTTGGGATCGAAGTGACGCTTCAAAGATTCTTCCAGCCGCGGACAGGGGATACGTCGATTCCTACAGCCGTACAGCAGGGCCTGCATCAGAGTCGGAGCGGGGGTCTCGGACGTCGGGAACAGAGCTCTAGACTCAGGCTGCGTTGGTTCTTCTGGCCATGAACAGGCACTGCATTGATTTTTCAGCCACATCGCATTGATGCATTCGTTTTTCAACCGCTTGGCGAGCTTGCGGTGTGAAAAACGGCACTGGGAACGAGATGTCTGGAGTTAAAATGTTTCTACAGCCAAACCACCTCCAAGGGCTGAGAATTGGAATTGGCTACATTTGATAGGTCAAAACTCCCAGCAGAGGAGTTCAGAAAGACTGCAGATGAAGTATGTGATGGCCCTGAGACTTTGAAAAAGGAATAATAGGAGGCAAACACACAGATGCCCTTGGAGAGTTTTCTCAAGGAGAATACTAAAGCAAAGTCTAATCCTTGTCCAAAGTCAAAGACAGAAGCAACAACTGCAGGCCAACATAGCAAAGCAACACAGCAAAGGTGCAATACTCCTCCTGGAAGGTCTCCAGCTCTTCCTCTTGGCAGAGACTCCTCTTAATCCAGATGTGTTTTAAAAGTCTGTAGTTATAGGACCAATACTTATACCCCTTTTGGCCTTTGAAGTAGGCATATTTCAAGGGATAGTCTTTGAAGTGCACAGATCGTGCTTTGTCCTGTCCTGGCTCTAGAAACACTACAGGGGGATGGAGACAGCATTGTGAGAGTTCAGGTACAGCCATATTCAGGTGCCAATGACAACTCCTCTAACCACTGGAGCTCATGAAGGCACTTCAGCCTGGTCATGGTTAATCAGGATATGCAGGGCACTCCTCAGCTCCCTTTGTGTGGTTGTCTAGGGTGAATGCACAAACAGCCCAACTGTCAGTCTAAATCATACTCTGATTACACAAGCAGGCAGAGGTATAGGATGGTAAAGCAAGAAAAGGCCTACTTTCTAAAAGTGGCATTTTCAAACACACAACTTAAAAAACACCTTTTTTAAAAGATGTAAATCCGGAGAACAGGGAGCACAAACTCCTAGCTCTTCTCAATTGAAAGTTACACTTGTAAGATGTTACAAGACAGCTCCAATGATAGTGATAGTCCTTGCAATAGTGAAAAACAAAATAAGCAGTATTTCACTATCAGAACATGTAAACACACCAATAAATGTCCTACCTTTCACATACGCAGCACCCTACACATGGGGCTAACTTAGGCCTACCTAGGGGGTTCTTTACACGTAAAAAGGGAAGCTTTTGGCCTGGTGGGTGCACTTGCCAGGTCAACATGGCACTTTAAAAAGTGCACTTGCAGACACTGCAGTGGCAGGCCTGACACATCTTTGCAGGACTACTCATGTTTTGGCACTATTAGTGCTGCAGACCCATTAGTAGCTTTTGATTTACAGGCACTGGGCACACAGAATGCACTTTACTAGGGTCTTACCAATAAATCAAATATGGCAATATGGTAAAGTGCCTAAAGTCCTAGAGCCAACAAAAAAAGGTCAGAAAAAAATTGGACAAAAAAGGTAAAAGGTTTGAGGATAACCCTCCAAAAAAGGGCCAGGTCCAACACATAGAGGGTAGCAATGTAGAGTGGAAAGGCACACACTGGAGTGTGGTACGGTGTAATGGTATACAGTCGAATAGCATAAATTAGAGTGTCATACAGTAGACTGGTGTACAGTAGAGTGGCATACAGTGGAGTAGAGTGGCGTAGCAAAAGTAGAGCTGCATAGAGTGTAATAGTATAGAGTGTAGTAGTGTACATTGCAGTGGTGTAGCCTGGAGTGGCAAAGAGTGAAGCGGGTCCGGTACAGTAGTGTAGCATAGAGTGGAGTAGCATATTCCAGACTACAGTGGCGTGGAGATGAGCAGAATGGAATGGTGCAGTATACAGTGGAGTAAACCTTTGTAGAGTGGAGTGGTGTGTTGTACAGTGGAGTGGTGTGATGTATAGTGGTGAAAAGTGTACTAGGGTGGAATGGAGTAGATTGTCATAGTGAGGAATATAGACTAAGCATGGGCGAATTTTGCGAATCTGGCGTTCGCGAATTTTGCGAATTTGCGAACTCGCAATCCGCGAAATCCTCGAATTCTCACGAATTTGCGGATTTTTTTTTTGTGTTCGCAAGGGTTTCTGCCAGTTCGCGAGGGTTTGGTACTAGTTCGCAATTGCGAACTTACTTGTCGGCTCGCAACGGTCGCGACTATGTTGTTTCTACGTCTGGTTCATCATCACAGCCTCCCAGCACCCTCTGTTTCACCACTGCCACCCTCTCTTTCACCCATGCCACCCTCTGTTACATCAATGCCTCCCTCTGGTTCATCATCACTGTAGATTATTTTTTGGGGGAAAAGCAAGCACACCTGCCCTGCTTCAACTGACATGAATTAATTTGGGGTTAGTTTATTAATGTGTCACTGTTTTAAAATTCTAGGTCTGGCACCTGCTTCCTCATCAGTAATTTGCTTTCTGTTGCAGTGCAATTTTTTTTTCCAGGACCTTTGTGGCCTACTTCTAGCTATTCTATGAGCCTGCTGTAAGGGTCAGAGCAGGGTCATACAATTGTTGCAACTAGCAACTGAACTCTGGAGGGGCCCCAGTCAGGAAGCACTACAGTGAATTGTTACTAATGATGAGTTTGAACTCTTGCACCTGCCGAGCGCTTTCAGTTTTGCAAAACTCGTTTTTCTGCAATTTCGCGGGATTCGCGGGGCGCGAACACGCGCGAGATCAGATTCGGAAGCCGCGAATTCATGCGAATATGCAATTTCTTTTTTTGCGGCGTGTTAGTTCGCAAGGTTTTGTGCGTTTTCGCGAGCCGCTTGTGGCGCAAGGCGCGAAGTTACCCTCGCGGTCGTTCAAGGGCGCGGCCATCTTGTTTGCATGACGTATTTCCGTTTCTGGCCGCGAAGTGTAATCTCACAAAGTGTGTGGCGCGCAAGTACAATTTTGCTAGTGTTCGCGTGGAACATCTTGCGCGAACTTACCCGCACGGTCGTGAACGGACGCGGCCATCTTGTTTCTCATTCATTGCTATGGTTCTGGGCATGCTTCTTGTATCCTCTCTAAATCTGTGCCATCCTTTGCTTGTTTGAAGTTTTTTTTAATCTATTTTACTTATTATCTATCCCTCTATTTTTCTAGCCCTATATGTTTGTGTTTACTGCTACTTTTTGTTAATTTTAAACTACTTTTTTAAACTCTTTTCTTTTCTTCTCTTCCCTATTCTATTTTCTTTATTCCTTTTCGCCCAGACCATGGTGAAGGGAGCCGGGAAGCATCCCGAGAAGGGGAAGGGTCCCGCACCCCGTGCCCGGCTCCCGTGCGGGCGTTTGAGGGGGGAGACAGTCGCACCCCGGGAGATTTTCAGCCCGGAGGAGGTGGGCGCACTAGTGTTCTATGTACAGCGCCACCTCCCCAGGACCATAATGGCAGGCTTCAAGATCGGAGGCGGGTACGGGATGCGGGATCGCCAGAAGCGGTGGGATAAGGTGTGCCGGGCCATGTACCACCACTCTCGGGTCCGGCGCACCTACAACCAGGCCACCCACCGCTGGACGGATGTCCTGACCCGTGAACGAGATCTGCTCGACCTGCTTGGCCTCGAGATCCCCGGGCTTGGTGAGTAGTAGTAGTAGCTATTTCTTTACTACTCTGTTTTCTCCTGCTGTGTTATTATATTGCAATTTTTTTTTTTTTACCAAGAGCAATAATGCTGCTCATTACATTGTAGGTATATTATATTTCAAAATCTTCTTTGCATTTCAGGTGCACTGCTCTCCTTCTCAGTAGTGTTGCTACTATGCTTATTTGTTTTCGATTTTGTGTTCATTTCATTGGCCTGTGAAATTATGTATGAGTGTAGTTTAAAGAACTGCGTAATGCTACACACTAAGGTTCAGATGTTTAATTACCGGCGCATCCCTGCAAAGCAGCAGGGATGCGCCAGTAATTGTGCGCCACGCCACTATCACCCATGGTGCGCTGTATTTACAATGCGGCGCACCATGGGCCCAAAACGTCACCAAAGCATTACGCATGGTGCCGTAAGGGCGGCGCATTGCTGGAGTTGCGTCGCAACGATGGCGCAGCTCCATCAATGCTCTGGGGTGCCCTATCTCCCCAATGCAGCATCAAGCCGTACGTCTGCTTCAAGCAGGCGCAGGGTTTGAGTCACGCATCATTGTCGTTAAAGTGAGTGATTGAAATCTTGTAGATTTCCCTCAGCCACTTTTAGGATGCGTTCCTGCTCAGGAACGCCCTCCCTTGCGCTGGAACACCCCCTGATGGCGCAGGGCTTTACAACGTGATGCATCTCCCATATGCGCCACGTTGTTAATATACGCCACACCATTGCGCCTCTTTTGTGCTGCCGCTGCATCACAAAAGTCACGCAACAATGGAGCAAAAGAGCCGCAAGGGGCTTCTAAATCAGCCCCTACAGACTCAAGTCCAGTCCTTCCTTTGTACACTTGGCGATAAGAAGAAATAGTGGTGGTGGATTGATAGTTTGAGTATTTTAATGACTGGTTAATGTAGTAGGAAACTTTAGTGTTGTCGATGATCTGCAATCACGATGGACTTTGGCTGTCACTTCGCGTGCTGCGGACTGCCGCCTGCCAATCCTAGGAAAACCTTTTTAGTACTTTGTGTAGTGAGTTACATAAGAAGTTTCCAATTCGACGGTCCGCAAATCAAGCAATACTAATAACGTAGTAGACCACATGAGATTGGTCAATAATATATCCTGTTAAATAGCTGTCTATTTGCTATTTCGCCAAAATATTTTGTTAGTTCTTTTGAAATGCTTGATTTGGTTGACAAATATCATCCATGTTTTCTGTTTTTCTTTCTTTCATGTTGTACATCAGCTTCCCCCAGGGGCAAGAGGAGGACACAGGAGGAGGAGGAGGAGGGTGCTGTTGAGGATGCAGGCCAGGATCGGGCAGGCGAGGGCTCCTTTGCTGGCCCCAGTAAGTTTTAATTTTAATATAGAGTACTTATTTTTTCCCAGCGTTCCTCATTCGATTTTTTCTAAATCGTCTTTGATATTCTTGTAGACTGGATCTAAATTCTTCTCCTGCCTCGACTATGACTCTGTGTTGTATTACTAGATTATTCTTATTAGTCTGTCTGTGTAGATAACTAAGATTGCACATTTGGCAATTCCATTGGACTCCCATTCTAGTCAGCAATAGCTCTATGCACAGAGTGCAGTCCTCTGGGATTGTCCATAATGTCTTTTCAAGTCTTCTAAATGTTTATGCTTTGACAATTGCCAACAATAAAAAGGTGAATGACCACCAAGAAAGAATAAGATACTACTTTACTTTTCGTTTGGATAGGAGTACAATCCATTCTACTACTGTTGCAGGGACAAATCTGCACAAACAGAACTATGGACACTAAATAATGCATTGCTTAGCTGATCAATTATAATAGGTGCTGTTAGACTTTCCAAATACCTCAGTGATAACAGACTTTGTAGTTGAACCCCCAATCTCCTTACTGACTAGATAGTGTGGCAGAGTCATTTAGCTCCCAAAGTCACCAATGATTATGATTATTCCCCAATGATGTCAGAGGCACGGACTCATGCTTGCAAAAATTGCAAAACCTTTAGCTCATCCACTCTAGTCTGGAGGACCAAAAACCACAGAGTCTATTTAAGTTTAAAAGCTTTATTAAAAGTAAACACATTTATTAAAATCAAGTTTGTCATAAAAGTAAACGTTTAACTGAAAATGGAAAAGTGCTTAGTGCTGACGATTAATTGGACACATTTCTTGTGGTCGAGCCGAGCTCTCACCTGGTTTGAACTTGATCCTGCTCGTGTTCTTAGAAGTCAAGCTTCTGTCTGTTATGAGAAAAAGTGGTGCGTGTTAAAAATAAAAAACAAGCATTCATCAGTTGTGCCAAAAAGTGCAGCAAGACAACAGCCTTCCCTGGAAAAAGGGACATTTTTACTTTAGAGTAGACAGTCACAAATTATTACATTGTATACTGTTTTTTTCACATTTCTTTCTTCCTCCTAGACCAAATATTATATAGTAGTGAGTGGTGCATTCTAACATTGTTAAATGTACTTTGTAGGTGGAACATCTGGAGGCGGGGCCAGCGCGGAGGTGGTGGTGGCATTGGACGAGGACAACTCTGGGGAGGAGGCGGTGGAAGTGCCGGACAATTCTGTGGGGGATGACACGGTGGTGGCGGGCGGAGGTAAGCTATATATTCCTTACTTATTGAGATTGAAGACTGCAGAGTGTGCTTTCTGCACGGGTGTATTATAAATAAACCAGGTAGTAGCCTCCTCTAAATGTACTTCGACTTAGCTGTGAAGTTTTTGGCGAGAAGAATCCCAATCAGATCTGAGATTAACTTGATGGATGGGATGAACGAAAAGCGAAAGAAGGGTGTAAGTAAGTGTGGAAGGACGAGAAATGTAATGATGATCTGCAAAGAAGAATGATATGTGTTTGCTTGGTCCCCGAGGTGGCTGGGAAGGAAAGAATATGGTATGGTGCATGACTGGGTGAATGATGAAGCAAGGATGGGTGGAAGGAGAACAGCCTGGGTGGGTGAAACAGAAACTGTATGTGTGCATATACTTTGAATGGATGGATGCCTGGATCATTCATGGTACTATCTGACTCTTAGATAGCATATGTGTATCTAGAGAGAGTAGACGGTCACTGGATGAACTAAGTGTTACTTTGAAGAGCATGTAACACCGCACCCGCACGTCCGTTCCAGTGTAGGAAAGGCAAGGAAAAGAAGTTGTAATTTTGTCCAAATACTGCCATGAATAGTAGCAGTAGTTTGTATTGCAACTGCAAGCACAGCATATATCCGGTTATTACGGAGGACACTCCCTACCTCTCTTAATAACTTTAGTTTAGTAGTAGTACGTCATTCATGTGTGGATGTATCACTGTTCACTCAATAATAAGCAAAGCACCTAAAGTCATCCCATATGTCATCAAATACATCCCATGTGAAGTGATAGATAATCAGATTATGTAGCTTCTTCATTTTCCTTTTCTAATACTCATTTGCACTGTAGGGTGAAAGCTAAATTAATTAAGCAGTAGCCCTTTTAACAGAGTATTCTCAGTGCCACCCGTAATAGAAAAGTAAGAGCTTCACCACCTGCATGTACTGGACCGGTAGAGTAACGCAAGTCTGTCTCACTCACCTCACCATGGTGTGCGTCTGTTTTTCTCGGGTGCAAGTTCACTGCCCTGGCATTATGCCGGCTTACATAAGATACACAGTTTCAATAGCAAACTACAAGTTAATACAACATTTTTTTGTTCAAGTGAAAGAAAAGAAGGAAAAAAGAAGCCTATGTTTCAAAACCCATTACAAAAAGCTAAGGTTGCTGTGTGTAACAGTGCTGTGAATTATCCTGTCTGACCCGCGGACTTATGCCGATTAATTGGGCAAACGCTGGGTCATAATTAAATGCTCCCTATTGACTTCTTGCTGTACTGAGGATACACTCGCATGCAAGCTTATTTATCAGTCCTCGAATTGTGTCATGTGGACCTGTGATTTATTCAACAAATTTTAACGTCCTGCACCTGCCGTTCAAAACTTGAATGGTCTGCTTTTAATATTGTTATTGAAAACGCTCAAACCACTGTTTGTCCTGATGATGACCGCATAGTCACCCAGCGGTTGAAACGCCGTCGACGCATTCTGTGGCCACAAACTGTGAAAGACACATTATATTTGTTTTTTTTGACTCTCCTATATATGTAATGTTTGTATGTTAGCCACGTGTTTGGTAATATGAATTAGGTTGTCTTAGTTTTGCCAACACTTTCTTATGAGCGTTCATTTGATTTGTAATGTGTTTTATCTGAAATTATATGTCTAATAAACTATGAGTATTTTTTGTAATGGGTTTTGAAACATAGGCTTCTTTTTTCCTTCTTTTCTTTCACTTGAACAAAAAAATGTTGTATTAACTTGTAGTTTGCTATTGAAACTGTGTACCTGAACCTTTTGTTAGGTGTTACTATTATCTGTCCCTGGTTCAGGGGTTTTGGACAGCCTCTGTCGTTGTTAATGATAATAATGGCTTGCATAAGATAACGTACCAATTTTCCTAAACAAGAGAGAAGAAGAAGAATAAGACTGGTGTACTGTCATAGTCGACTGTAATGGAAGTCAATAGTGCTCGTAGAATTTGTTCCTTAAACTCCCACTAATGTTAGAGCAAGGATGAAGAAGTCGGAGGTTACATAGATACTGTCCTCAATACTTATGTACTGTGCTTTCAATTTGCTACTTGTACTGTGACAACTTTCTGCTCAATCATTTTGTGTTAATCTTAAGGAGCATTGGTTACAGACTATGTCTTTCTTTCTTCATGTAGTTGCTCCTTCCAAATCCAAGAGACCATCAAGGAGGAAGGAGCTGGCTCGAATGGCCCGGCAACGGAGGCTGGATGCCACTGTCGCTGAATATCGGCGGCTGGTGGCCCTGGAGGAGGAGGAGACGCAGTCTGGTACTACAACAACGTCCACTGGGACAGCTGCATCCTCCTCCGTGCGGGCTGCCAGCCAGCGCAGTGCTCCAGCGGTACGGTGCCGGGCTACCAAAGCCAAAACGCCACCGCCGAGCAGCAAAGACAGCAGCTGCCCCCCACAGGATTTGCAAGGCACGCCGGCGCCGCTTATCCCTCAGACTGTCCTACCTGGAGCAGGAGGTCCTGAACTATAAGAACTTGGTGGAGGGCCTCGCTTCGAACATGCCACCCTCCGCAAGGAGCATGATGCCCTGGCTGCTAAAGTCAACAGCACCCTGCCATAGTGTCCCTTGCCCCTTTTTTAGAGACTTTTGGGGGTGGGAATTGGGAGTTGGGTTTTTTGGGGACTTTTGAAGGACAATCGTTGGGGTTAGGGAGGGTCTTGCGGGAGATTATTTTGTTAGGGCTATAAAAATATACTTTTTGAAACTTTATCTGACCATACCTGTTTTTTACTGCTTTTGAGTCTGGTGGGTGGGGGTTTAACAGTAAGTTTGTTTTCCTGAATAGTCCTAGGACTTTAGTAGTACTACCGTCAATCTCTCGTCTCTCCTAATACTCCATTATACTACCTCCAACCAAACGCTTATCTTACCTGTAATTTCTGTTTGAAAGTAGGGCTAGGCCCAGGGCTGGCTCCACGGGAAATGGCGATTAAGGTTGCAATCCAGGGCGGCTGAAATTTCCTCCTCATTGCTGTGGTACTAGTGGTGTGACACAGTGGCAGTTGCATGGCTATGGAAAAAAAGAAAATGAAACTTGGTTTGTCCTTACTGTAGCATTACAACGGTACGATAGAGAATATAGCAGGTGACAGTACACTAGACTACAACAGTGCCACAATGTAGCCTAACAAATGGCAAAGTATTTATAATATAACTTGTACTTGTGTAGGATTTCTTTGACATTGGCTAATACTACAAGAAATAGTACTGAAGCTGAGTAAGTCTAGAATATATCCTCGGATTCCTTCACCAGCCTGTTGCTATGACCTTATCCTCCCCAGCAAGTGTGTGGAATTATTGATGTCATTTAGTCACACATCAAGCAAAACCACACAACCCGGGGGAAGAGGGTTAGGGTTTGTAAAATGGATAGGAATGGGGGTTTCTTTTTGGGTAGGTTTTGTTGAGAGAAAAAAAAAAAGCACAGCATGGACAAACAATAATTGAACATAAAGACATGTTTGGGTACAAAGCTAACCATAAATCTTTTACGTGACATAAAGGGAGTGCATGCACTACTGAATGCATTGTTACAGAAAAGTAAGTAGTACTTTCGACAACCGTGAATGACAGAATGCGACAGTACAGGGCTACATTAAATTAGGTTTAAAAAATAGCCGAAGTAAAACCTATAGAATGGCTGTAGGGATCAATTTAGAAGCAGAGAGAGATCCAAGAAATGCAGTCACACACACTCATTGAATAAAAGAATGGATACTGTATCTGTATTGTTGTAGTTGTCCTGTTGAATTTGGTAAGTAAGTTGCATGCAGCAAACAATTCCTCTTATTAGCGGCACTCCTCCATTCCAGCTGACGCTTCGTCCATCAATGTTGGTGACCAGAAGACACCCTGTCCACTGCCTGCCTGGCGGATGCTGAATTGCGGCTCGCTAATGTGAAGCCTGACTCCATCCTTTTTTCCCCATTGCAGACTGAAACCCGGCCTGTAATTATTGAACGAAAAACAGCACTGATAAATAAATATAAGGTATGTACGCTGTGTAGTGCAAAAAGTCACACTTTGATTTTCCTAATAGACAGTACAACATTTTTGAAAGTGCGTACTCTGTCTGAGTCACCTTTTCAAGGATAAATAAGTATGGGCAAATTAATTTAGCGGATCTTTCCCCTCAAGCTAGGTGTACTGTAAACTGTGTTTTAGAACAAAATTAGACCTTCCCAGCAGTGCTTCCACCCAGACCCTTACTAAAGCCAGTTGCAAAAATGTAGAAGACCCCCAATCAGATCTCAAACAACGAGGCCTAGCAGAAAAGTGGTGACAAAAAGTTCTTCGAAAGTAAAAGTAGGCCCAAATACCCCCTTACCCACCGTGGATTGTATTCAAACCACTTGCAAGCAAGCAAAAGTATCCATAGCCAGCATTGCTCCAAGACTCGAAAACCCCCCCACCCAAACACATGCAATAGAAATATTGTTAACCCTAACAAGCCCTAAGTTAAGAATAGTGGCAGAGGCTTTCTTTAACTATGCCAAATCCTCCCTTTCCTACCATGGATTTTCTTCAAATGACTTGCAACCAAAATTACACATTCTCACGAGTGCTCTAAGACCCCAGAACTCAGTTGCAAAAATCTAGAACACCCCAAAACACATGCAATCCTGCTGCTAGGGCTAACCCTAACGAACCCTAAGTTACAAAAAGTGCCAAAAGGCTTTTCCTTATGGATTTTGTCCCAACCACTTCTATCCGGTATTAGACCTTCCCAGGAATGCCCCAAAACTCGCCAACACACCCGCCAAAAAGCACAACACCCCCAAACAGCCCAAAAGCAAAATCTCATACTTACAATATTTCTCGGCCTTCGGTCCAAACGCGCTGTGTAGCTAGGCCATAACTCCAGTTTACCACCACGGATTTCCTGAAAAGCAAATGCAATCAAGATTAGAGTGTCCCAGCAGTGCTCCCAGACCCCGAACCTCACCCACAAACAGCCGGAACCCCCCCAAAGAGCTCCTCAAAGGCAAGCAAGTCAGCAAAAACACAAAACAAATTCCGCCTCCAATTTGGTCCAAACCACTTTTATCTGGTATTAGAGCTTCCCAGCAATGGCCCCAGAGCCGTCAACCCAGGAGAAAACGAGTAGAAGACCCCCAAACAGCCAAAGAGCAAAAGTACAAAAATGGGGACTTAGTCATTTTTTTGCCAATTTCCCAAATCACTCCGCGCGCGCTCTGCAGCTAGGCCCTAACTCCCCTCTGCCACCATGGATTTGCTTCAAACCTCTTGCAAAGTAAAGTATCTATAGCCAGCAGTGCTCCCAGACCCCGAAACCCACCCACAAACACCAGGAAGCCCCCCAAACAGGCCCCCGAAAACGCTACATTGAGCAAAATGTCAGAAAAAGAAACAACAAAAAATCTGCGTGGATTTTGTCCCAACCACTTCTATCCGGTATTAGACCTTCCCAGGAATGCCCCAAGACCCGCCAACCCGCCCGCCAAAAAGCACAACACCCCCAAACAGCCCAAAAGCAAAATCTCATACTTACAATATTTCTCGGCCTTCGGTCCAAATGCGCTGTGTAGCTAGGCCATAACTCCAGTTTACCACCATGGATTTCCTGAAAAGCAAATGCAATCAAGATTAGAGTGTCCCAGCAGTGCTCCCAGACCCCGAAACCCACCCACAAACACCAGGAAGCCCCCCAAACAGGCCCCCGAAAACGCTACATTGAGCAAAATGTCAGAAATAGCACAAAAAAAATCAGCGTGGAATTTTGTCCCAACCACTTCTATCCGGTGTTAGACCTTCCCAGGAATGCCCCAAGACCCGCCAACCCACCCGCCAAAAAGCACAACACCCCCAAACAGCCCAAAAGCAAAATCTCATACTTACAATATTTCTCGGCCTTCGGTCCAAATGCGCTGTGTAGCTAGGCCATAACTCCAGTTTACCACCATGGATTTCCTGAAAAGCAAATGCAATCAAGATTAGAGTGTCCCAGCAGTGCTCCCAGACCCCGAAACCCACCCACAAACACCAGGAAGCCCCCCAAACAGGCCCCCGAAAACGCTACATTGAGCAAAATGTCAGAAATAGCACAAAAAAAATCAGCGTGGAATTTTGTCCCAACCACTTCTATCCGGTGTTAGACCTTCCCAGGAATGCCCCAAGACCCGCCAACCCACCCGCCAAAAAGCACAACACCCCCAAACAGCCCTAAAGCAAAATCTCATACTTACAATATTTCTCGGCCTTCTGTCCAAACGCGCTGTGTAGCTAGGCCATAACTCCGGTTTACCACCACGGATTTCCTGAAAAGCAAATGCAATCAAGAGTAGAGAGTCCCAGCAGTGCTCCCAGACCCCAAAACTCACACACAAACAGCCGGAACCCCCCCAAAGAGCACCACAAAGGCAAGCAAGTCAGCAAAAACACAAAAAATCTTCCACCTCCGATTTGGTCCAAACCACTTTTATCCGGTATTGGAGCTTCCCAGCAATGGCCCCAGAGCCGTCAACTCACCCGCAAAGAAGTAGAACACCCCCACAAGTGCTGAGTCTTTCTGCATTGGGTGTAATCCAGCGCTCTGCTTTGATGGAAATAGGAGTCTGGATGAGGAGGATAGAGGAGCATGTTCTTCTGAACTTGTGAACCTGAGGAATGCAGACTGTGGCACCTTCAAATCAATAAGCAAACAAGTGAAGACAGTTCTGCTGATGGGCTTGTTTTTGTGATTAGGTGATTAAAGTTTGAATTATATTAACTGTGCACAACAAAGAAAGACAGACACACAGGAATGAAAGTGAATGAGGACGAAAAAGAAAGTTATTGATTTATTGTCTCGTTTTCAGGCCTCGGTGTTAAGGTCCAGGATTAAGAATAAGGCTTCGTCATCATACTCTGCAAATTCAGGCAGGGTGAGCTCAGTGTCACCTGACAGAGTAGAAATTCCCTCATCTACGTTGCTGTCCACCTCGTCTTCATCCGGCGCGCTTTCACGTACTCTGTAATCTGGTGGTATGAGGTGCTGATTCATCTTGATCATTGTTAACCTCTCCACATTTTTGGGCGAGAGGCGGCTCCGTTTGGGAGTTACAATGGCACCAGCAGCACTGAAAACACGTTCAGAAGACACGCTTGCGAGCGGGCAAGACAAGTAGTTTAAAGCCAGGTTGGAGCGCTGTGGCCACAATTCTTTTTTCCCATGCCAATACGCCAATGGATCAGCATTAACATAGACCTCTGTTGAGTCATTCAGATAGTCCTTCACCATCGACTGAAGGTCCTCCTCCAAGGTTCCTCCACTTTGCTTAGCTGTTGCTGTGACCTTTTGAGAACCAAACCCAAGCCGAGCTAGTCAATCCTCTTCAGCCTCCAATGTTTCTGTTGTGTCTGGTGCAGATGATCCGGTTTCTGGTGTCTTTAACGGCTGAGAGGGCACTTGTGCCACAGCCACAGGTGCAGAAGTGGATTGTTTTGACTGGGGATGGCCTGCTGATGCTGATGTACTGCCTTTTCCTTCAATGTTCTGCCGTTCTCTTTCAAACCTCTTGGCTGACAAGTCTAGCCAACGTTTGTACTTTGGAACATGTTCATCATCAAAAGGAAAGAATGCTTGGCCTGCCAGCGCCTTTTTGTAGCGTGGATCCAGAATAGTAGCACAAATGTAATGCTGGTTTGAGTGGATCATTTTAAGACGTTCATCACCTTGTAGGCGCTCTAATAATTTCTCCGCCAAAACAAAAGGGTCTTTGTTTTTTTCATCTTTTTGAAACACAGAACACACCTCCTTCAGTTGGTGCTCCAGCATGTACAACAATGGGATAGCTTTTCCCAAATTACAGTCCTCCTTGCTGACTGCACGCGTGAAGACCTCAAAAGGACGAAGCATGCGTGTCAGGCTTTTAACTATGTCCCATTGCGCCGCACCCATCCTCAGGTCCTTCTGAGCTGTACCCTGTGTTAAGAAATAGTGATCGAGTACCGTATACTGCTCATACAGACGCTCAAGCATGTAGAAGGTTGAGTTCCAACGTGTTGCCACCTCCTGGATGAGTGCTTTCACTGGCATTCTACGTTGATGTAGCAGGCTCCTCAGATGCTTCCGGGCCTTAAAAGAATGGCTGAAATGGTTGCACATTTTTCGGCAGGTCTCCACTACCTCGTACGCTGGACTGTCTTTATCACTCAAGAATTTTTTGACAACCAGGTTTATACAGTGCGCCAAACACGGCACTCTGAAATACTGACCCAGCTCCATGGCCTTAACTACATTGGCGCCATTATCCGTGGAAACATAACCAATCTGGCGTTTTTTTGGGGACAGCCAGTCAAGGACCTTTGTGTTAAACTCATCCAAAATGTTTTGTGCTGTGTGACGTTTCTCCAAACCAAACATGGCTAGTGTTGCATGTTTCCGAGCAGCTTTAAAAACTTGGTCAGGGTCAACACCTGCGTTTAGCTTTGCTTTAACCCCTGAAAAAGAGACCCAGTGTGCAGTGATGCACATGTAATCAGCGCCTGCGCCACTGGTCCACATGTCTGTTGTCAGATGTATAGTGTGAACAGCACTCTTCTGCAAAGCTGCCCCAATCACCTCCAGAACATCTTCATGTAGTGCTGGAACCTTAACTCGGGCAAAATAGAACAGGCTAGGAACCTTCCATTTAGGGCAGAGCGCTGCCACTAATTCTAGAAAACCAACCCCTTCTACAAAAGAAAAAGGGAGAAGGTCCAGAGCTAGCATTTTAGCCAGCTTAGTGTTATACAGACGCGTCAGTGGGTGGTTGCGTTCATATTGCGCTTCTGTAAACAACATCTTTTTAATGTTGCCCTGGACCAAGCATTTACGGGATAATGATGATGATGATATCTTCGACCCAGTTACGCTCGCTGATGAACTTTTTCGCATTGGTGTCTCACTCTCTCCCACACTCTTAGTGTGGCTCACATGGGGTGTGCTGCTGACAGGGGTACTGGGTGTAAGTGAAGTGTTTGACACGTCTTCTTCCTCCTCGTCATCATCAGATGAAACATCAACGTTTCCTTGACTTGCAATTCGGGCTTCCTTGATCTCCTTTAGGTGCGCAAAGCATTGGACAGCGTGCTGTCTCTCAAGATGACCTCTCTGGCCTCCGGTACCATAGTTGGTACCAAACTTACCACGACTAACTGCAACATTACAAATGCTACAAATGGCGAAGTTTTCCCTTTTTGGGCAAACACTAAAGAAGTCCCAAGCTGGGGACTTGAATTGTCTGTGGGGGCCGGAGGAGGCGGTGATACTGGTGGTGGTGGTCTTGCTGCTAATGCCAGATGAAGTGGAGGATGTGGATTGCCGAACTTTAGTACGTTGTGCACTTTCACCACCACTAATTGAGGTTGAGGTGGATGGAGGTCCCTTCTTGCGAGGAAGAAATATGGAAGCGATAGGTGTTGGTGTACTAGTTAACTCCAATGATTGTTGTGTTTCCATTGCCTCCTTGTCGACATCATCATCATCACGCTCAGCAGCTTCTCGGACTAGGGTCAAAATGTCTCTTTACTGCATGCCTGCTGGGGCTGCAGTGACCTTTATGATGACTGGCTCGTCGTCGTGAGAGGCTTCATCAGCAGCAGTATCCGCCACTTCTTGTTGAGCCTCATCACACTCCATAACTATGAGTTTTTCGACGACCTTCCTTTTACGCTTAAGTACCTTTGTCAGATCATGGTGTGCCTCACTCTCAGACAGCCGTGATGGTTCCCAATCTTCATCCAGATCATCAGAAGGAGGTGGGCTTGAAGAAGATGTAGACACCCCCTTGATCTTTTCCTTGCTAGGGATGTGGAAGACAATGAAGGCTTATCAGGTGGAGTGGCTTCCTCAAATGATACCTCGGCTTGATTGTCGATTTCCTGATGTGCCCCAACTTCGAGAGGAACAACTATTGTGGCACTTGTGACCCTCCATGCACCTCTGCTTGCGCATCTCCTTGCGCTGCCTCTCCTTCCACATGTACTTGGGCTTGTACTTGCACATGTGGTTGTTGTTGCGGCTGTGGTTGTTCAACACTTGTCAGATGAGTTACAACAACCTGTGTTGATTCAGGGACAATGCTGCTACTTTCTTGTGATGAGCCAACATCACTGGTCGATGGTGATTGAAGAAGTACACTGACTGCCTCTGCAGCACTCAAGGGCTTGGACTTAAGTTGGCGTGGTGGTGGTGGTGGAGGCACCTAGCCCAATGGAGCGGGGTGCTGCTCCCAGCTTGGTCCCCAGCAGATCCCGCTGCTGCTGCAGGCGTACTTTCTTTTTTACTCCCAAAACACGCGGCGGCCGGCACACCAGCCTCCTTGGTAACTTGCTTCTTCTGCTCCTTACTGGCAACTTTCTTGCTAGAGGAGCTACGGAGAACTTTTTTTGGGGCCATCTTCTTCAGAGCAGGTCAGAACAGCAGGCCGCAGTTGCACGAGTTGCAGAGTTTTTTATATCAAAGTGGAGGGGAGAGGATTAGAGGTCCATTCAGTTCCCCTGGACATATACTCGATAATCAAAAATAGAATGGACACTGGTATCTACAAAACCTTTGGTTTGTATTCGAAAACCCTCATTGACATCCGGGTTTTATCGTTGCGGTGTATCTTTTATCCGCCCCCTCAGGAGTCATGGCGTATTCATAGGGTAGTCGATTAACGTGCTGGATGCCTGCCTCACCCGAGGCTACCTCCGGTATAGGTAGAAGTGAAAAGTAACCCTGGGCGAAGAACTACGCTCCGTTCGCGGAGTTTGCGGAGTTTCGGCAACTCCGCGTTCCGCAGAGAACGCGTAGCTGTCGATTACTCTGCGATCCGGTGCGTAGCGTAGTTCTCGCGCGCTGAATAACATTATCGCGTGCGCGGCAATGGCTTACCTTGGTTCTGCGTTCGCTTTTTCCCGGTCGCGTGTGCCACCATGTTTGTAAACCCTCCCGCACAATTCCGTGCGACTGTGCGAACGCGATAACGTCATTTGGATGTCATAAGGACGCGCGAGGATGCTTGTTGGTAAGATCGAGTTGCCAAACACGCAGAACCTGCAATCTTGCACAGAATAACTCGCGAGCATGTTAAAAGTAAAACCATAATAATAAATTACCATTTTGGTTAGCAAAAAAGTGAGAAACCCCTTAAAGTTGTACCTTTGGCTGTATTTTTTTGGGGGAAGGAGTCCTCTTTTTGTTTCTACTCTATTTTTGAAGATTAAGGAGGAAGGGCCCTTGAGTTTACAACTTCCTGTTCCTGTCCACCAGGCTCCTCCCAGTGCTTTGTCCATGAGGTGCTCACTTTCATTTGGATTTTGAGCTGGAAGGATCACTTTCTGTGTGTGTTGGCTGCATTACTGCATTACTGCTTTTTCTTGGATTTTATTGAGGACTTTTGGATTTGGAATTCTCTTTTTCAAGTAAGTTTGAGTAATGTATGAGTGAGTATGATGTTGTAGACTTGTGTTTGTTTGATTTGAGATTTTTTTAACTACAGTATTCAATCCTGGATTTAAATGATTGATGGGGGCCTGTACTTTTATGAGGTCCCAACTTGTATTTCTTTTTAAATTTCATCCAGGCTACATAGAGAGGTACCCATGGGTAAAATCATGTTTCTGTGGTCTGTGTTTAAATTTTTATTCAAGTTTGTAAACAAACATCATGGCTGGCATGGGTTTATGGTCATTATGCAATAGCAATGTTTGTTGTGGAATTTCTGTTTGTGTAATTTAAATGTTTTTATTTTTTTTAAGCCAATAGCTGACCCTAGTACTCCATGTAGTTAGTGTGTAGGCATGCTTGAGTTCATTGTATTAACTTTCTGTGGTTGGCCTGGCCATGTGTTGGCGGCCATTTTATGTTTCCCAGCCACTTTGCTCTTGCCATAGGCCTCCAACCTTGTGGCCTACTCTGCCAGTAGGCCAGAGGTACTAGTCATAGGGTCATGAAAGTTAATCAACTGTTTTTGTGGTGTACCCTTAATTAGAAAATCATGGATGGCTTGGATTGATTTAGAAAATCTTATTTTTATGTGTGGGGTATGTCAGGTTTTGGGTGTGTTTAACTAATCTGTCAATTTCTGCCATTAGGTAACCCTAGGAATACAGCTTGGGTAGTTTTGGTAACTTCGCACAGTGTGAGAACGTGACCGTACATTTTTTGTCTTGTTCGCGCGCTCAATGTACTGGCTCGGGAACGCGATAACGACGTTTCATTCAATTCGTGCTGCCGAACACGCCGATTTTGCAATCTCGCGAACAATATGTCCCGAGTTGCATAAAAGTTCCTCGAAAATGTGTAATGTGTTTCTTGTGCTACAAAAAGTCCTCATTTATGTGTTATTTGGTTGTAGTTTTCTCTTATTGGAGCATGGACCACTTCCAGTTTCTGTCCTCTATGTAATGATTTCTTGTTTATGGGTGGGGTGACCAATTTGGGCGGTGGTGTGTCCATTTTGTGAAGCTAAGCATTGTCACTTTGCCATAGGCATTTATTGTCTGTCTTCTCTTTCTTTTCATGTTGTTGTGGGTGGCCAGGCCATGTGGTGGGGGCCATTTTGTGTGTACTTCCTTTGTGATGATTTTGCCATGTTGTTGTTGGTGGACAGGCCATGTGGTGGCGGCCATTTTGTGTATGCTTCCTTTGTGACTGATTTTGCCATGTTGTTGGTGGCCAGGCCATGTGGTGGAGGCCATTTTGGGTATACATCCTTTGTGATTTTTCCATGTTGTTGTTGGTGGCCAGGCCCTATGGTGGCGGCCTTTTTGTGTGTCCTTCCTTTGTGCTTTTGCCATAGGCATCCAAGGTTTTTGACTATTCTGGCAGTAGGGCAGAGGTACTACTACTCATAGCCATAGGGGCATTAAAGTTAATCAACTCTTTTTGTGGTGTATCTTTAATTACATCGTGTATGGCTTTGGATTGCTTCACATTTTTTTTATGTTGGTACTTTCAGCTGTTGGTTGCTTGTGTGTAACTAATATGGCACTCCCTGCCAGTAGGTAACCTTAGGAATACAGCTCGCGTACTTTTGGTAACGTCGCACAGTGTGGACACGCGGCATTACATTTTTTTGTCTTGTTCGCGCGCTCAATGTATTGGCTCGGGAACGCGATAACGACGTTTCATTCAATGCCGAACACGCCGATTTTGCAATCTCACGAACAATATGTCCCGAGTTGCATAAAAGTTCCTCGAAAATGTTTAATGTGTTTCTTGTGCTACAAAAAGTCCTCATTTATGTGTCATTTGGTTGTAGTTTTCTCTTATTGGAGCATGGACCACTTCCAGTTTCTGTCCTCTATGTAATGATTTCTTGTTTATGGGTGGGGTGACCAATTTGGGCGGTGGTGTGTCCATTTTGTGAAGCTAAGCATTGTCCCTTTGCCATAGGCATTTATTGTCTGTCTTCTCTTTCTTTTCATGTTGTTGTGGGTGGCCAGGCCATGTGGTGGGGGCCATTTTGTGTGTACTTCCTTTGTGATGATTTTGCCATGTTGTTGTTGGTGGACAGGCCATGTGGTGGCGGCCATTTTGTAGGTACTTCCTTTGTGCATTTTTCATTGGCCTCCCTGCTTTTAATCTGATCTGACAGTAGGCCAGAGTCCCAGAGGTAGTAGTTAGCGGGGCTGCTTTATGTAGCTGTTTCTATTCGGTCTATTCAATTAACATCATTAGGGCATGTGTGTATGGCATTGCATTCCAAATGTGTTGTCTGGGCAGGGGTGTAGGTAACTTTTTTGTGTGTGTAATAATTTTATGCCTTGTATGTGTTTTTGCGGTGTAGGTTTCCAACCTCTTAGCCATGGGGTATTTTATTCCTTGCATTAACCTGTAATGTGTAGCAGGCATCCTCCTTTTACTGTCCATATTGGTATATAGGCCTGCTTGACTTTATTGGTTCTTTCTGGACTTCATGTGGCTGGGAGCTGTGGTGCTGGTAGTATTAGTCTTCTGTTTTGTGTTTTATACATTGGCCTGTGTGTCTTTCAATTGTTCATGTTGGCTTACTGCTTGTTTGACTGATGTTGTTCTGTCTTCTTTGCTTGTAGGTGCACAAAAAAAGACTGAGGAGGTGCTGGTTGTTTTCATCCATCGCCCGTTCTACTGCCAGACGGACGTCCTTCAGTTGTACGCCACGTGTGGTGTGTGACTCATCTGACCACACATCTCTGCAATTTGTGCTACTGAGTGCTGCTGTGTGCTGACATGACATCAGAAGAAGATGGGCCCTAAGAAAGCAGGTACCAGGTCCTCCACCACCAAGAAAGTTGCTGAGAAGAAGGTACAGAAGAAGGAAGTGTCACTTAAGTCTGGTATGGACCCCAAAACCGTTTTTGGGCCCCCAAAAGGTACGCCTGCAGCAGCGGTGTCCGGGGTACAAGCTGGGGCCAGCACATCCGCATTAGCGGGGGCAAGCCACCAACCCAGGGCCAAGCACATGAGGGTCGAAGAGGTAGCCACCTAGTGTTACAAAGCAGTGATACTGAGCCTGAACTAAACTTATCGCTGTCTCAAAGTAGTACACAATCCACGCAAGATGAAAGTGCTCAACAACCACCGCCAGCAGTAGATGTTCAACAACCACAACCACTTCCCGCAATAGTTGTTGAACAACCACAACCACCGCCCGCAATAGTTGTTCAACAACAACAACCAAATCCCACAATAGTAGTTGTTGAAGAACCACAGCCCGCTATAGTACTTCCTCAAGAACAACAACCACCATCTCCGCACGCAATAGTAGTAGTTGTTCCTCCCGAAGTCGGGGCAGTTCAGGAAGTAGAGCCTCATTCCGAGCAAGAAGAAGAGGAAGCCACTTCTGGAGGTGATCTATTGTCTTTCAATTTACCAAGGGAAAGGAGGGTTAGTGGCAGTGCATCGAGTTCTTCGCCAAGCATCCCTTCAGATGACCTTGATAAGGATTGGCATCCACGACTATCTGAGCATTCAAAGGAGAGACATCCCAAGACCAGGCTAGGAAAAAGGAAGGATCCACCAAGGCTTGAACTTATGGAGGTCGATGTAGGTGAGCAGGATACTGCTGGTGATAAAGACGGGTCTGACACTGTCATCATCACAAGCGTTATTCCTGGTGCAGAGGATGTAGAGACCAACATTTTCACCCTATCCAGAAGGGCTGCGATTAGTGATGAGCAGGTAGCACGTATAACTCCTACACACTCAGCACCCAAAGTAACACCAGCTCCCATTTTTTCATCAGCGAAGGCCCGGCAGGGTCTGACATCCAGCACAAGCGCCACCTCAACAGAAGGAGGTAGTGGCAGTACTAGTATTGAGCTGTCACATAGGGAAATTCAACAAAAATCCTCCAGTTCATCCGGCGTTGGAAGTCGGTCCTCTTCCTATGGCAGGAGACAAAAGTTTACCTCCCCAGTGTGGGATTTTTTTATGGTTCACCCACATCAGGAGAACATTGCTATATGCACCATTTGTCATGTAAATGTTAGTCGTGGTAAGATTGGTACAAACTATGGTACTGGAGGCACAACGACCCATTTGAAAAAACCATACTTAATCACGCGGGAGAACCACCTTGCAAGCTTATAAAATGTGGTGTTGGTGTTGGTGTTGGTGGGGATACAGTACTACAAGGTCCACTCATGGTTGACCAGGAGGAAGAAGAGGGAGACGATGACCTATCTGGGAGTGGTATACAAATGAGCCCTGTCGCCAGCATTGGAGTGGTACAGTCCACATCCTCCGCATCAGCAACTTCTCAGTGGCACCAGAGTCAGCCGGAGACACCAAGGAGTGCAAAGTCTGCGTTGCAAGGTGGTCCATCTAGCATAACAGAAAGAAATACCAAGCAGGGTACCATTACTAGCATGTTTAGGCAGGAGAGAAAGTACGAGCGGAACCACCCAATAGCACGTTTGTACAATGCGAAACTTGCAAAAATGTTGGCACTCGACCTTCTCCCATTTTCATTTGTTGAGGCAGTGGGATTTCGGGAATTAGTGGCAACACTCTGCCCAAAATGGAACGTTCCCAGTCGCTACTATTTTGCAAGAGTTGCTATTCCAGCACTACACCACGACGTGACAACAGACATGTGGAGCAGTCGCGAAGCCACAGCAGATTACATGTGCATCACCGCACACGGGATCTCTTTTGCAGGTGTTAAAGACAAGTTAACTTCAGGCCTTGACGTTGCTAGGATTTTTAATGATACTCGCAGACATGCAACTGTAGCCATGTTTGGTATGGAGAAAACTCATACTGCTGAAAACATTTTGTCTGAGTTTAACAGCAAGGTCTTTGAATGGCTGCAACCAAGAGGCCTTAAGATTGGTTTTGTTGCCACCGACAATGGCAGTAATGTAGTGAAGGCAATGAGAGAAGGACATTATTTCAGGGTACCCTGTTTGGCACACTGCATTAACTTAGTCGTGCAAGACTTTCTGAAAACTGAAGCCAAAGTCAGCAACATACTGACCATCTGCAGAAGAATATGCACGCATTTTAACCATTCTTTTAAAGCACGGAAGCTGCTACGCGTCATTCAGCGTGAGCATAAATTGCCAGTCAAAGCACTGATCCAGGAGGTCCCAACACGTTGGAACTCTACTTATTTCATGCTTGAGCGTCTCTTTGAGCAGTACATACCACTGAATGCTTATGTCATGTCAAGAAGATTAGGGGATCCTACTGTTAATCTTAAAACCCTGACCGTTGAGATGTGGCAGTGGGACATCATTAAATGCTTGACAGAGATGCTACTACCTTTTGAGGTCTTCACACGTGCAGTTAGCAGGGAGGACGGTACCATGGGCCAAGCCATCCCATTGTTGTACATGCTTGAGCAACAGCTGAAGGAGGTCTGTTAAACATACGAAGGTGACGAAGAAAAAGTTGATGCATATACCTTGGCCAAGGCCTTAGCCAACCGCTTATCTCTAAATGCAAGGCTTCAAATGATTGTGTCAGATCAACATTACATAACTGCAACAATGTTGGATCCACAGTACAAATTGTTTGTCAGCAGTAGCGCAGTAATTCCTTTTTCAGATGGGGATGTTGCTAATTACAAAACTTCCATAGATGTGGAAGCTAATGATTTAGAAACTGAACGGCAGTTACTTAAAGGCCTGCCAGTGCCAGCCCAGGACAGTCAAAGTACTCCAGGCCATCCTCCTGAGGCAAGTTCTTCAGAGCATGAGAGCAGTGCGTCTGCTTCCCAGCAGGCACCAACAGTACCAAAAGCAGCACCTACACGATCTGATTCAGCAGACACAACCAAAAGCATAACTGCTTTTTTTCTACAAAAAGGGATGGGTAAGTCCGTTGCTGTTGCAAAGGGGAAAGAGGACCAGCAAAGCCGAGCACCAATGAACACTGAGCGGATGGTTCAGGCCTATCTGGATGACACAACAGAGGTGTTCATGGAGCAAAGCCCATTGGTCTATTGGTATGAAAGAAGGAGACAGTGGCCAGTGCTGAGCAGGCTGGCGATAAAGTATCTGGCTTGTCCTGTAGCCAGTGTCCCTTCTGAGCAGGTTTTCAGTGCTGCTGGTGCCATTGTGACATTGAAAAGGACCAGTCTCTCCCCCAAAAGCGTGGAGAGGCTGACAATGATAAAAATGAATCAACACTTCATACCACCAGACTATAAAGTACGTGAATCAGAGCAGGATGAAGAAAGCGAGTCCGAAGACATCATCACTACTGTGTTACATGACCTACTTCTGTCCGAACCCGCAGAGTTTGAGGACGAGCTCCTCTTCCCTGACAACTAGGCTTTTAAATTGTTACTTTCTCCCTTCCTTTATTTGTGTTATTTATTTTCTTATTAACAATGGCTTTCTGGTGCAAAACAGCTAATAAATACCACAACCAAATCCATCCCCACCACTGATTCTTTTTATGTACCTACTGGAGTTGCACGCCTGTGCATTTATTTTCACTGTATCTTTTTATTTACCTCCTGGAGTTGCACGCCTGTGCATTTATGTTCCATGTTGACTGCACTCCTCAGAGTCTTGCTCCATCTTCTTGACTCCCACTCAAGTCAATACAATTCCATCTCGCCAGCCATACATTGGATGTTGTAGATGGAGTATAGTACAATAACAATGATGTAGCCTCTAACAGTCCCTCCATAACAAGTACCGTACATGACTACAGCCATCCTCTATTTCATTTAAAATCTGCAACTCATCACTGTCTTACTGAGTCTTAAGGCTACCACCTCTGTCTGCAGGCATTCATAGACGACTCTTCAGTGTCAAAAGAAACTTGAGCAGGCATCCACAACTGAAGTCAACTTGTTGTGACTCGTCATTACTTTTAAAAGGCTCGGCAGCATCTGTGATCAATCATCTGACAGTGAAAGAGAAGAGCAAGACAGGTATATTAAATGAATGATGCCATGCATTGCATTGGATGTATTGTTTTGCTGACTCTGAGCAAATGTGCATGGAGTTGAAGTATACTAGTAACTTCAGACTCACGTGATAGCCAATTTTTCCATGTTATTTAATAATATAAATTATATACGCACTTGTGTTCCTACTACTACAGGTGCAGTCAGGATTAATTTATCGTAGTCACTCACTACAGACTGAGTTGCTGTTGCTGTTGGACTAGACGTGCCACACCTGATAATGATGGTGACCACCACATCTTTGCACGCTGTCAGGCAGTTGGATCTGGATTGATGTACGATGTTTCTTGGAGTGGAATACAAGGTAATAAATACAAATAAGAGGCACAGCACAGTAGACCCAGGCTACTACATGTGTGTGCACTGTGCAGTGGTAGAGTACAATAGTGGTATGATTGATGACTGAGAATGACGCATTGATTTTGTTGATTAATTTTGTAAATGCTAGGTTGCTTTTTTATTCCCCTTTCTGTGGCTCAGTGAAATTTTTAGGGAAGTGCAGTTTGTGTTACAGGCGACCCTGTGTCGTCGTGGGCCTGTTCTGTGCTGGCTCCTGTCTTTTTTTGTACTTCTAGATTAATAATGATGTGCAACTAGTAGACTTATACATATTGTATCGAAGCCGCCTCAGTCTGAATGTCCTCTCATACGACTACTCCTTTTGTATTATTTTTTTGATCTTCACTGTATTACAATTTGTTTAGGTCATTCACATTCTTTTGTATTTGCCTTTTCTTTTTCAGGCTGGACGTTTTTCACCCACTGCTATTATACTATGAGCATCAACTCACCCTTACCACTAATCCTCATCATCAAGCAATTGGATGGCGGGAAACCAAGAATGATATTCAGCGTGTCCTTTTCTTACGTTTATTCCTTACATTCATTGGCTAGTGGATCAACATCATAAATCATCGTCTTCATTGTTTTGCTTTTGTTGTCTCCATGCGTACTGTTTTTCTTTCTCAAACCTTTCCCAAACCCCCCGTACCCATCCATTCAACAAACCCTAACCCTCTTCCCCCGGGCTGCGTGGTTTCATTGAGGTGGAATATTTGTTACATTAAATATACACCAACAATTTGATCACGCGCTTGCTGGGGCAGATGTGGTGAAAGCAACAATAGTGAAATTTAAACAAGGCATGGCCAGGATCTTCTTCGGCTTCCCAACTCAAGCTCTGTGTATAATGCCAAATAATTTACCATTACCATCAAACAACGAATACATCTAATGAATTGGCGTAATTGTTTGGGTTTAAGTTTAAAGCATTATGATTTAGAAAAGTTTGACGTTGCCGTGAGTACTACAACTACAGTAGAAACTTCTTATCTTCTCTTGCACTTAGTTTCCAGTCCCCAAAACCATTGTTTTGTTTCAGTTTAGCAGTTGCAATATTGGGTCAGTCGTGTAATGTACTGTACTTAATACTTATACTACCCCCACATTGTCTGTCACGCAAATGACTGCCTCTTTCTTTTTGTCTCAAAATGCTACTGGCAGGGTCTGTCTACTACTAGTACTATCACAGAAGTTCAGAACCACAGATTCTTCTCCATTGTCTTGGGAAACAAATGCAGCCCTTGCAGTGCCACACTTCATCATAAATCATCATCAGCAATCACAGGTAAGATAAGTTTGCTGTGAGGTATAATGCAAGACAGACTGGTAGTTCTTCTAATACTACAAATATAACTCGGTGAGGGTTTACCGCATCTATCAGTCTGCATGTTAAAGATGTGGCCAATATATTTTTTTATTTGAAAGCACTGTCCACCGACCTGCATGGCCAATTAAACCTTGCGATGTTGCACAACGTACATTATTTGGTGAAACAGTCCCCCCTTCACCCTCCCAACAAACACAAATGAACTTCAAATGTTTTCTTTTGAACACAACTTTGTGTCTCGTTTATTTTAACATAATATAAATAAAGATGATACAAAAATAAAATATATATTAAATCTTACCCCACAGCTGTCCCACCCGCCTCCCCTAACCCCAACCAAATTTCCACGTTCAATGTAATGTAAACCCCAACACCCAATTCCCACCCACCAACAAAAGGATTGAAAAAGGGGTAAACAAACAGGGTCCATCTCAAAGCCGGCGGGCTTTCAAGTGTTTATCCACAATGAGCTTCACACGCCCTCTATTTCACCCTCAAGCCTGGCTACCCGGAGGAGAACCTTTGTTTGGAATTGACGGCACCTACATTGGCATGCATGTTGTGGGGGGGTGGCCGATGCTGAAAAAATCTGGCGGCGGGCGGCTGCCTGACCACGGTGACGTACTCCTGCAGGCTTGGGGGCCGGGGCATTGGAAGAGGCAGCAGCTGCTGCCGCCGCCTCCTCCTCCTCCTCCTCCTCGGCCTGAGCCACCAGCCGGAGGTAGGCCTCAACGATGGCCTGCAGTTTCCGCTGCCGGGTCCGGACTGCCAACTCCTTTCTCGTTGGTTTTGAAGGAGTAACTATAAAGAAAGAGACAGAATTGTTGTAATCCAAAATCCCAGCAAATCAAGAACACAAAATTTATTCAACACAGTACAGTAGCACTAGCAAGCAAGCTGAGTACAAAAAATGGTGTTTTATCTATCTTGAACATTCTACGGCTTATATACTTAATTTGTTTGACTTTTTGGCACAGCATTATGCCTGCCCTAGTAGCATAGCATGGGTGTACTTCAACGGTCACACACATTCAAACACCTGTCTTTTTCATATCTAATTTTTTTAGATCATATACTCTGTGCTTCCGGGAACAGTGACAGTCTCAAACTAACATTAATTAACAGGGGCCAGCTAGTACTAGTAAATGTCTAGTAGAGACTATCATTCTTTATATCGCGCAACAAACCGTAGGTGGTTTGTGTTTCGCCAGCAACGACCCGGAATGCATCCAGTCGTCCCCTCCTTCCCTTGCCTTTGGGTTTGACCAAAACACCGCTGCTGACACTATCCACTACCCACCGATATTGGATGTGTCTCCCACCCACGCAGGCAGCTGTGTTTTCCCCTTTCTATGCTTCCACAACAACCCATGCATCCGACTGCTATCAGCCACCTGCATTGCTGATTAGATGATTGGTGCTTTTTCCTTGCTCCTTTCATCATACTTAAAATCAATCTCCTTAGTGTTAATCCATCTCGGTCATGTAATGTTGTGGATAAGACTTTTTTAGTCTGCCACCAACCTTTCACAGCTGAGTTGTAGTCAGATAGAAGAGGCCTGTTATTTTATCAATTCTCACCGGTGGTAATGCTAAGCTTGGTAATGACAAATAAAGGTGGCGTCATATATTGTCCAGTAGAACTTCAAGTTCATTATAAATATCAGAGTACAGTGAGGAAGTTTTCCCCACCCACCAAGTAATGCGGATCACTATTGAATGTAACTTACCATCACCCACCGTTGTTGGCTCCTCCCCCACTGCTGCTGGTGCTGGTGTAGGTGCCTCTGGTCCTCCTGTCCCCTCCGGGATCGCCTCTGCTGACGCTGCGCCGCTGTCCCCGTCGGCACTGGTGGATGGTACCGGTTCTGCACCTATAAAAATAAGTACACCTTTTTAGATGGATGCACAGCCCCCATTGTTCTTGTTCACCAAGAATGGAGTTCTGCAAAACAGTTAAGTACAACGTAATCAGTAGTAGTCCACATTGCCTAGTACAGCAGAGTAACTAACTCACTACACATATTAGCATTCATTTGTTATGGTATGGTACCCAAGCTCATCTCATCTCTACTGCTACTCTATCCTTGGAAAGTTAGACTGAATCATGTAACCTAACCAGTTTGTACATCAATGTCTACAGTTTTGCGCATGCTACCTCGCAGCTTGTTGCGCAGTACGAGAAGACGCCTTTGAGGCCACATGATTGTTCAAAGCATACACCTGAAGAGTTTGGAAAATAAAAAAGGCCCGTATTTACTTTTTGAATGTGGATTGTGGAATCGAGTTTGCTTACAGCCTCAGGTTACACCTTTTTTTTAGCATGACTGCTAAAAACTTGCATAAATGTATTTAATTTTTTCATACTGTCTAACGTGCACCACTTTTGTCATTATTTTTCGGCAGATGAGAAGATTTCCTTCTACGAAGCAGAGATTTCCAGAGCTTACCAAAAAGAGGCATATGTAACCAGTATACGTTCAATGGTGAGGGGTCTCCGACATTTCCCACATTTCCCTATCGTGCACTGGTAGCTGTACAAATGTAGATTACTTTATTCAGCCTTTTTTAACTTTGGATTTTTTCTGGTGGGCCTTGACGTATTTCACGTAATAACTTAAAAACATTGATGTTACTTACTTAGTTACTTCTAACAAAATAAAGCTTTTGAAGTACCACATTGACTCGGAAGTATATTTTCAGTGTCTGTTGTCTTGTAGACTTACACGAGAGAGTGAGCAAAAGGGGGTTACTTAGGTTATGGATTCTGTAATAAAAGCATTGGGCATCTTGGTATTGGGGTTCAGGAGTGGGATAATTGAATAATTGACCAATGACTGAGCCCATATAGGTTGTCGTTCAGTGAATTGTGGATTCCTCAGAGTTCTGTGACTGAGGTGTAAGACTGTAAGTAAGTAAGGTCCAACCTGCCTATCACCAACATCCAATTTTGTGGGGCATACATAGTTATGTATGTGACTGCATAGAAGAATACCCGCAAGAGTAGTAGTGGTATACTAACGTTTACAAAATACTAGACCAACATCTGGATGCATACTTGGTTGGTGTCAACTGGCAAAGAAGAGACATTACAGAGGAAAAAGCATAAGACAGGAGTGGACCCTGTGCCTGCAGCTATTCTATCACAGATTTTTTGAAAAGATTAATACCTTAACTAAAGAGAGGGCAACAGGGCAAGCTTACCTACAGACAGTCTAGTAGTAGCACAGAGAGTCATAGCAGAGGCTCTTTGAAGGAACAGAAAGGCAGGGACAGATACCCAACATTTTGAAAACATAATCAAAATCAAAAAAGCATTTGTCAAAATTTAGTTAGGAATTAAATGTCATTAATCGGTTGGAAAAAAAAGCTCCGTTAGAAAGTTAGGGAAATATCATTGTTCCAAAAGAAAGCACTGCTGGACTTACTGGGGACAGCAGCAGGATCCTCAGTAGAGGAGCTCTGTGCCTGTGGTTCAGGTTCACCCGCCGACTCGGTCCCAGCCTTCTGCTTGCCCCTGGGTTCTGTGGTTCATGTAAGAAATAATAAAGAAAGAGAAAAACATTGAGTGCTGTGAAACATAGACAGCATTTCAAAAACCACTGCTACAACATTAAAAGAAACAAACATTGATCTACCAAATGACTACTGCCTTGCATGATTCACTGACTGTATATTTACTTGGAGAAAACAAATCAAATGTTCCATAAACATTCTGATTGCAGATTACTAAGTAACACAGAGGCAGTAACACCTGAACAACACCACCGATTCAAGAATGGGGTAATCAATTATCTGTAAGTAGGCATTTCTTTTTTATTTTTGCCAGCAAAATGCATAGATCACAAGGAGGAGACATGCTTAACTTTGTGCATACTAACACAAAATTGTACGCTCATTGCATCATATTTTGTTCTGCTACTGACTGAATGCTACTGCTGCCCTACCCACTCACTAAACAAACTACATCAGTTCTATGGAGGGCTGAGGCAGGGGCGGCTCTAGGCTCATGGTGGTCCTGGCCAGGGAGCGTAGGTAGGGGGGCCCGGAAGAGGAGGTCGGGGCAGAGCACGGAGGCCAGTGAAGAGGGGGGAGTCAGGGTGTTTGGAAGTGGAACAGAGCCGGAGGCACCAAATCCCTGCCAGGGGCCGCCACGCAAATATATATCCATCCTCTGAGGATTATTAAATTAAGGATATATATTGGTGTGGTGGCCCCTGGCGTTTGGTGGCCCTGTGCAGTTGCACAGCTTGCACATGCCTAAAGCCGGCCCTGGCTGAGGTAAGAAGAACAAAGTAACTTTAGCATTCATTGCCAGAGGAGGATTCAGGCAGAAGAGAAGGCAGTGAAAAAAAAATGATACAATATGCAAACACGTACAATTATCCATCAACCGCTACTTCACTGACGGACAAAGGAAGGACAAGACTCTATTAATAGCATTAACTAACTTCAGTTCTCTACAATAAAGAAAATCTCACATCAATAAACAGCAAAAGCTAGCGACAAATTGAACACGCAAGAGTCAGTGAAGATGAAGAAGCGCAGCACAGACCAGTGTCATACAATTACAGTAGATATAACAGAATACATCGGAAATGTAACTAGGAGCACCAGTCATCGCGTTACTTATTCAGCCAAGATTTACAAAGATACAATAACAATACTTATACTACTATAGATATATATTATACACACACTTTTTTTTTTGGGTAGCCACTCACCAAGACCCACGACCTCGACACCAAGCAGGTCCAACAGGTCCTGCTCCCGGTCCAAAATGTCTGCCCAGCGGTGGGTCAGCTGATGGTGGGTACGCCGGATACCGGAGCAGAGGAAGACTGCCCGGCGCACCTTCGCCCACCGCCAGAGACGCTCTTCAATCTGGTGGTAGCCGGAGCCGGGCCTGCCGCCTGCTGCCAACATCAAGGGGAGGTGGCGCTGAATAAAAAAGACCAGGGCAGCCACCTCCTCCTCCCCAAAAGTTGGCGGGCCTCACCCCTAGGGGGCGCATTCTGCCGCAAGGCAGCCGGGTTTTTTGGGGCACAGGCGCCTTGCCCTTTGAGCCGCCGCTCCTGCTGGCGCCCTTGACCATGGTTCTGGGTGGAGGGGAGAAGAAAAGTTCAAGACAAAAAGGTAGGGGAAAGAAGAAGCAAGGTAAAAGAAGGAAGTAAAATAAACCAATAGAAAAGTTGTAAAAGTAGAAATACAATGAAAAATATAAACCTAGGCACAGAGAGAGATGGGTAATAACTAAAGAAAGTTTGAAAAAGTGGGTAAAAAGACCAGGATTGAAGAGATATCAGCAAGATGCTAAAGTAGGCCCAAAACCATAGCCAGAGTGTGTGATCCAAGATGGCTGCGCCCATCGCGACCGCGTGGGTAGGTTCGTAAGATATTTAGCGCGTTCACGCACTTTTGTAGTGCGAACAAGAAGATGAGTTCCCAAACATGTCTTGCACAACCCGAACACGTTACTTGTGACCCGGAACAGGAAATAAGGGAACGCAAGCGGGCGGGACAAACCTCTTGGGTAACTTAGCACGCTAGCCATCCCGAGCATGCAGGCAACGCCCCGAACACGCGCACCGCGCTCCCGAAGATGAAAAACGGCACGCAAACGGGTCTAGCAAGCAACTACGCATGGCTGCGGAGCTACGCATAGTTCGCGGAGTGCAAGTGCGTCTTCGCGTAGCTCCACGGAGTCCGACTCCGCGAACTACGCCCAGGGTTAGTGAAAAGGCCACAACAACAGGCCAAAAAAACGAAAATCACAGAAAAATCAGCACAATCCCAAGCCATCCAGCCCCTCCATGATGTTTAAATTCAAGACAACCCACAGACAGACTAGGCCCATGCACCACTCACTACCCCTGGTGAAAAGGCCACAACAGGCCAAAAAAACAAAAATCACAGAAAAATCAGCACAATCCCAAGCCATCCAGCCCCTCCATGATGTTTAAATTCAAGACAACCCACAGAAAGAATAGGCCCATGCACCACTCACTACCCCTGGGCATAATGGATGAAAGCTAGGCAAAATGGGTGCAGGCCTGAGAACACTGCCTGCATTCAAAATGGCCCCCTCCCTCCCAGCACTAGGCCAGGGCCTGTAGCAGCACTCAAAATGGCCCCCACCCACATGGCCTGTCCCCATGAACACCCCAGAAAATCGAAAAACACAGAAAAATCAGCACAATCCCAAGCCATCCAGCCCCTCCATGATGTTTAAATTCAAGACAACCCACAGAAAGACTAGGCCCATGCACCACTCACTACCCCTGGGGAAAAGGACACAACAGGCCAAAAAAACGAAAATCACAGAAAAATCAGCAAATCCCAAGCCATCCAGCCCCTCCGTGATGTTTAAATTCAAGACAACCCACAGAAATACTAGGCCCATGCACCACTCACTACCCCCGGGCATAATGGATGAAAGCTAGGCAAAATGGGTGCAGGCCTGAGAACACTGCCTGCATTCAAAATGGCCCCCTCCCTCCCAGCACATGGCCAGGGCCTGTAGCAGCACTCAAAATGGCCCCCACCCACATGGCCTGTCCCCATGAACACCCTAAAAAATGGAAAAACACAGAAAAATCAGCACAATCCGAAGCCATCCAGCCCCTCCATGATGTTTAAATTCAAGACAACCCACAGAAAGACTAGGCCCATGCACCACTCACTACCCCTGGTGAAAAGGCCACAACAGGCCAAAAAAACGAAAATCACAGGAAAATCAGCACAGTCCCAAGCCATCCAGCACCTCCATGATGTTTAAATTCAAGACAACCCACAGAAAGACTAGGCCCATGCACCACTCACTACCCCTGGGCGTAATGGATGAAAGCTAGGCAAAATGTGTGCAGGCCTGAGAACACTGCCTGCATTCAAAATGGCCCCCTCCCTCCCAGTACATGGCCAGGGCCTGTAGCAGCACTCAAAATGGCCCCCACCCACATGGCCTGTCCCAATGAACACCCCAAAAAATCGAAAAAAACTGAAAAATAAACACAATCCCAAGCCATCTAGCCCCTCCATGATGTTTAAATTCAAGACAACCCACAGAAAGACTAGGCCCATACACCACTCACTACCCCTGGTGAAAAGGCCACAACAGGCCAAAAAAACGAAAATCACAGAAAAATCAGCACAGTCCCAAGCCACCCAGCCCCTCCATGATGTTTAAATTCAAGACAACCCACAGAAAGCCTAGGCCCATGCACCACTCACTACCCCTGGGCATAATGGATGAAAGCTAGGCAAAATGGGTGCAGGCCTGAGAACACTGCCTGCATTCAAAATGGCCCCCTCCCTCCCAGCACATGGCCAGGGCCTAGTAGCAGCACTCAAACTGGCCCCCACTCACATGGCCTGTCCCCATGAACACCCCAAAAAATCGAAAAACACAGAAAAATCAGCACAATCCCAAGCCATCCAGCCCCTCCATGATGTTTAAATTCAAGACAACCCACAGAAAGACTAAGCCCATGCACCACTCACTACCCCTGGGCATAATGGATGAAAGCTAGGCAAAATGGGTGCAGGCCTGAGAACAATGCCTGCATTCAAAATGGCCCCCTCCCTCCCAGCACATGGCCAGGGCCTGTAGCAGCACTCAAAATGGCCCCCACCCACATGGCCTGTCCCCATGAACACCCCAAAAAATCGAAAAACACAGAAAAATCAGCACAATCCCAAGCCATCCAGCCCCTCCATGATGTTTAAATTCAAGACAACCCACAGAAAGACTAGGCCCATGCACCACTCACTACCCCTGGGCATAATGGATGAAAGCTAGGCAAAATGGGTGCAGGCCTGAGAACACTGCCTGCATTCAAAATGGCCCCCTCCCTCCCAGCACATGGCCAGGGCCTGTAGCAGCACTCAAAATGGCCCCCACCCACATGGCCTGTCCCCATGAACACCCCAAAAAATCGAAAAACACAGAAAAATCAGCACAATCCCAAGCCATCCAGCCCCTCCATGATGTTTAAATTCAAGAAAACCCACAGAAAGACTAGGCCCATGCAACACTCACTACCCCTGGTGAAAAGGCCACAACAGGCCAAATAAACGAAAATCACAGAAAAATCAGCACAATCCCAAGGCATCCAGCCCCTCCATGATGTTTAAATTCAAGAAAACCCACAGAAAGACTAGGCCCATGCAACACTCACTACCCCTGGTGAAAAGGCCACAACAGGCCAAAAAAACGAATATCACAGAAAAATCAGCACAATCCCAAGCTATCCAGCCCGTCCATGATGTTTAAATTAAAAACACCCCACAGAAAGACTCAGTGCACCCACCACTGAGTACCCCTGGGCAAAAGGCCCCAAAACAGCCCAAAAATCGAAAATCCCAAAATTGTAGTTGCAGCAACTGTAATGCCCCAAACAAACTTACTTGTGAAATTTCTAATCCAAAAGTGATCCAAAGAAAGTCAAAAAGGCCTCAAATCCAAATATCCAGCAGCATCCACAAAAAGTAATCCTTCCAGCTCCAGATCCAAATGAAAAGTGACCAGGAGATGGACAAAGCACTGGGAGGAGCCTGCTGGACAGGAACAGGAAGTTGAAGACTGTGGGGCACTTCCTTCCTCCCACCCCCCTCCCCCCTCCCCAAAATGGACTACTCGCAAAAAAAGTGCAGGCAAATGTCAACCTGAGGAGTTATTCAGATAAAAATCATAATTTCCAGAAGGTTTATGCTGCTTGCTGGTGGATTTCTTGTGCAGAATTGCAAATTTTGTATTTTCGCGAGTGCAAGATTGTTGCTGCTCGCCGCATCTACAAGCTCGCAATTGCGAAGTACCACGATACGTGATCACGGCATACTCGCGTTGACAAACTCTCTCTGTGCAAGTGGGCAAGCCGCGATTACGTAATCGCGCTCGCCAAATTCCCGCGGGATCCCGCAGCAAGATCCAAAATGGCACAGCACTCGCAAAATATCAAGAAAAACAACTCGGCAAACTCTGAATGACGGTAAGTAAACGCAAAGAATAAACGTAGGGAGGGTCAACTAGGGCTATATTTAACGACCAAAACCACTCATGCCCTGAGAAAGACTGTCAACAAACAAAAAAGTGGCCTGGTCAGAAAACTGTAAGTGTGCCGCAACTGAACTAGTGCCCCAAGACCATTAGTAGCACTAGAAGTGATGACCCGGGTCTGCTAAGAAAATTCCCATCAGCCCACCCATTTGGTGGAATGTCGTCATGTGGGAGATGTCACCAATCCAATTCTCAAACAGTGCACCTAGTCATGGTGCAGAGATGGATTAACATGGTGTAGACACAGACCACTGGGCTTCACTGGTGATGCTAATGGGGTGCAGTGCAAAAAAATTAAAGTGAAAAACGTGAAAGTAAAATTGACTCCAAGGGCCAAAATTAATTTTAATCAGTATGGCGCTCGGGTCAAGATTAAAATTGCCAAAATAGTTTGAAATAATAACTATATGTGGGCAAAGTGAGTGGAGGTCGACATGTTTCAGCTGTATTGACTTTTGGTCTTAGCTTTCTTCAGGACCATTGGGAAACTGCGACTGCAAATCAAGAGAAGAGTTTTGACTCACGCTTATGTCTCTTCCTTAGGAGATACATAAAGTTCTGGACTTCCTACAGTATTCATCTGGGCTCAGAGGAACTGGTAGGACTTATCCAATGTACATTAGCGTGCATCACCCCTTTTTTGATTTGCAGTCGCAGTTTCCCAATGGTCCTGAAGAAAGCTAAGACCAAAAGTCAATACAGCTGAAACATGTCGACCTCCACTCACTTTGCCCACATATAGTTATTATTTCAAACTATTTTGGCAATTTTAATCTTGACCCGAGCGCCATACTGATTAAAATTAATTTTGGCCCTTGGAGTCAATTTTACTTTCACGTTTTTCACTTTAATTTTTTTGCACTGCACCCCATTAGCATCACCAGTGAAGCCCAGTGGTCTGTGTCTACACCATGTTAATCCATCTCTGCACCATGACTAGGTGCACTGTTTGAGAATTGGATTGGTGACATCTCCCACATGACGACATTCCACCAAATGGGTGGGCTGATGGGAATTTTCTTAGCAGACCCGGGTCATCACTTCTAGTGCTACTAATGATCTTGGGGCACTAGTTCAGTTGCGGCACACTTACAGTTTTCTGACCAGGCCACTTTTTTGTTTGTTGACGGTAAGTAAACGCCGCACGCCGCAAAATTGTATCACCAAGAAAAAAAAATCCGCTGCGTGCGAATTTGCGGATTTTCGGTAAATTTGCGAGCGTTCGCGGATTGCGAATTTACCGAAAATCCGCAAAATCCGCGAGCGTAACGGATTTTCCGCCCATGCTTAATATAGACTGAGTGGAGTGGAATAGTCTGTCATACAGTTGAGTGGCACAGAGTAGCGTACAGTGTAGTGGCATAGAGTGCAATACCGGAGTGCAATGGAGTGGTGACTCATAGAGTAAAGTATATTAACTGGGGCAGAGTGGTGTGGAGGTAGTTGCATAAAGTGGAGTATAGTGTCATGAAGTGCTAAAGGTTAAAGTAGGTTGCTGTACACAGGTATTGTAAGGAGTAAACTGTTGTGTAGTATAGTGCTATGCAGTGGAATACAGTGTGGTATAGTGTAGGGGTGTCAAATGTTTTTGAGTGAAGTACAGTGTTAAGTCGAGCACAGTTGAGTGGTGTGGAGTGTAGTTGGGCAGAGTGGAGTGGCAAACAATGGAATACCATGGAGTGGAGTGACATACAGTGTAGTTGTGTACAGTGGAGTGGTCTGCAGTGGAGAGGAGTATCATCGAATGGAGTGGCATAAACTGCAATATCGTACAGAGGAGTGAGTACTAAGGAGTGGCGTATACTGAAGTGGCATAGAATGGAATGGCAATGTAAACTGAGACATGTTTAAGGGCTACCCGAGTAGGCGGCACAAGCAGTGCTGAAGTCCCACTAGTAGCATTTAATTAACAGGCCCTGGGCACATGTAGTGTACTGTACAAGGGACTTACAATTCAATGTGTCAATTGTGGATAAGTCAGTCAAACCATTATAGGGAAGAGAGCACATGCACTTTAGCACCGGTTAGCAGTGATAAAGTTCTCCGACTCCTAAAGCCAACAAAACATAATTAGCAAAAATATGAGGCAAGCAGGCAATACGTTTGGGGAAGACCACTCTGAGGCTGTCAGATCTAACACGTGTCCCCCCAGCTGAACGTGGGGTGACCTACCCATCCTCTTGGGAGTTCTCATCACTAAGGTAGAAGAACTCGGAGAGACCATCAGCATTGGAGTGGACTTCCCCAGGTCTGTTTGCCACCGTAAGGTCCATTCCCTATAGGGATATGGTTCACCTCAACAATTTTGGATTCTCACTACTCATTTGCATTAGCCACCTGAGGGGCCTGTGGTCTGTCTGAATCAGGAAGTGATTCCCATACAGGTATTATTTCAATTTCTTCAGAGTCTAGACCATAGCAAAGGCTTCCCTTTCAATAGCATTCCACCTTTATTCCGTGTAACTTCCTAGAGATGAAGACCACCCTAAGGCTGTCAGGTCTAACACTTACCTAAAAACAAAATGGTTGCTTTAACTTTTTTAAAGGCAGCCATTAGCCAACCACATAATGCCTTGTCAACACTATGTACTGTGGTAGTTCTGAGAAATACTGCAACATTTCAAGAAACTACAGCATATTACTAATTTAAAAGGCCCTGTTATTTAACAAAATCTTACCTGTAGTAGCCATAAGGATCATCTGCACACCACAGTGTCTAATCCTGCCAAATATCATGTAAATCCGTTCAGCTGCTTTTGTACTACGTGAGATTCAAAAGTCTATGGAAAATGCATTTGTGGAAAACTAATGTCTGTAACCCCCGCCCCCCTTTTATCTTTCGCCTCCTTGACCAATCACCATGAAACTCTCCATCATCATCCAATGTAGTAAAAGCTGTAGGCCTGGAAAGTTTCATGGAGATTTGGGGGCAAAGTAGTTTTCCTTATAGGTTTCTGTGAAATGAGGGATATGTAATCAGTATCTTTTTTTTTTAACTCAGTCCCATTATATTAACTTGAGTTTTTTGTAGTGTTTCATACAGCTGCAAATAACTCATCACTTAAGTATTTTCCTGGAGGTAAGGGAGGGCAGAACATGGCATGGAATTGACCCATCACACATAACTGACAAGGAGGGCCTCACATGTGGTTATGCCACTGCTGAACAAACACCTGATCTGAACAGCATGGCCATTGATGAATTAGCTGTATTGTATTGTGTGTATTGTGGTATACTTGTATAGCGCAGCTGTGGCCTACAGTGGAGCTGTTCACACTGAGCTGTAGGTGTGGTACCAAGCCTTTCAGATCATCAGTATTAACAGGCAGTAATTTGAAGGTGGAGCCTTGATGAGAGAGTGAAACAATGCTGGCTTAACTATAGGCATCCAAATAGCCTGTGCAGCTATTTGTGTGGCAGGCCGAAGATCCACAGTCAGGTCATTCAGACTTTTCTCCCTCACCTGCATGTTTACAGATGGAGGTATATGCAACCAGTAAGCCTCACTTCCTGTAGATACCCTGGAAGACATTTTGAAAAGCAAAGCTGAAAAATTATATAGGAGCAGTCCAAAGAACATGCATGTGAATTTGTGACATTAAAATCAGCAGAGCCATATGGGAAACAGTGGGTTCAGAATGGCGAGTTTTTAGAAATGTCTGCAATCATGGGGTTGGGGCATGACCAGGATGTGGTACAGGATATGTGCATCACCGGTCCATGCTCACAGCTGCACCTGCTGACATACCAAACACCTCACCAGCCTGTACACTGGCCTCCCCATGGCTGCGGGTGGACCTTTCTTTTGGATGTCATGTAGGTACCCAGTGAGACCAATTCCATACCTCTTAAAAATCATCATGATGAGTAGTAGTGTTTTGTCATATGTAAAAGACTTCAGCCACACAAGCAAGGACATCGTATAGCTTTGCCACGCATTTTTTACCATGCATGTTTTTACCATGAACAATCTTTTACAATGCATGCCATTACCACACATTGTATAAAAACACTGTATTTTTGGGGAAGACCACCCACACCAACTTACTTTAAATCCGTGGTAAAGGCATGCATTGTAAAGGTATGCACGTTGCAAAAATATGCCTGCTGACAAAATGCATGGTAAAGGCACAACGAGCTAAAAACCTCATTGTAAAGACTGTTTCCCCTTGATAGCGCCAACTACTGTTAGCAAGATAGGAATTGCCAGTGCTGCCCTCTGGTTGAGACTTAGCCATACGGTTTAAGCGGGATAGTGTGAGGGGTGATTAGTAAACAAGGAAAGCCAATAAAACATCATGAGACATTGATTTAAATACTATTACATCACTGGAATGTTGGGAGCCCCATTGAAGACAATTGAGTTACTCTGGGCTTATAATTACTGGCGTAAGCCTCCTGCTCCAACATTCCAATGTTTATTTTTCTGTTTCTCCCTTTTTAATTTAGAACATTCTATCCTCAGTGGTGGCTTGGGCCTAATATTCAGGTTTAGGGCCCTTAACAGCCAGTACAGCCCTCGGCAGCGAATTACACAGCTATATAAGAACATTGCAATGTTTGGAACTTCATTACGGACTATGGAGTGTCTGAGGGCAAATACAAGGCCCTTCTGCCCTGCCCTGTTTACTGGGAACATTCTACCCTCTGTGGGTGGAATTTTCTATAGCATTATAACCCTTTTTCCCTAACATATACCAGTTGTTAAAGCCCTACCTGTCCCACCCACGCACCCCTCAGGAGAAAGGCCTTTAACATTGGTTGTAGCTCCCAGCAGCAGGCTATTTTAATACTAGGCCATCAATCGCCTCATTTTTGGGGGGATTCTGACACCATATTTACTATAATTTATCCATTCTTAACGGTGATACAGAGTGACACTGGCCTCAAAGATAATTAAATAATTAACATTAATATTAGATTAGTGACCTATAGCCCTTTTAAAGAATTTCCATCAAATATTAAAAGTTATTGTTTAACCCCGAGCCTTGTCCAGACCATTTTTCTTTGCAGGACTTTAAGAAAAAGAAAAGGTGTCTTTCTGGTTTATTGCTGGCACAGGAGAATACTTGTGATGTATTTTCGAGCGTATCAGACTAACCAATAATCATGTAGCATCAGAGTTTATGCCTTCTACATCTTAACAAAGAAACTAAATTCTGGATCAAAATGAAAACAAAGAGCTTTTAAGTCCAGTGGTTACATCCACTTTCATAAAGGTGTGCGTGAGGCGCTGGAGAGAGGCACCTACGGAAATCGTGTTGGTTCTTGGCAATTGATATACTTGCTGAGAGCCTAAGATGGGCTCTAAAAAACTTCTGACTGTGCTCCACTGTTAACAGAGATTCGATTTGTCAAGTGGATGCAGTAGAAGATACAAATTTGTCAAACAGGCAAGGAGTGATATCGGTGGGGATGCTCCGTCTGATTGGAGTTCATGGTCAGTCACGGCCGGCATGACTTATGGGTGGGGGCGGCGCGGGGAGGGTTAATTTAATTAAAAAAATAAAAATGAAAACTCATCCCCTTTATTTTCCAATTTTACGGCTAGGACCTTTGCTTACAATCCACTCATCATCCTTGTATTTCATTTCTATTTTAACATAAGACAATGGCGGCTGGCACGGATCGGGGGTTGTGAGGCAGAGGGCGGGGATGGGGGGAAGGGAGTTAAGAATATAACACCTTACTTCCTTGCTTGTCTCTCCTCGTTGCTCCTCGTCATCGTCCCTCCACTCCACCCGGTACAGGAAGCACACAGGATTCTCTAGGCCAATCACAATGCTGAAATGCAGCGTTGTGATTTGTCTGAGTGCCGTGGTTCAGCGCTCAGCTAGGGAATAGGAGCCCAGGCATGTTCTCCAACCAGGCTGTGATGTAGCCTGGGTGGAGAACATGCAAAGTGCGCATGACTGTTTGGCTAGCCTGAGACAGCCGGCCAAACATTCATGCACACTTTATAGAGTGCCAACCACGACTCCCAATGCTCTGAGATCAGAGCAGCTAACCAGCCAAGCTGCCACAGCAGGAACAAATACTATGATAATAACAATGAATTATTATCATTTATTTTTCTTTATTTCCACTGCTGAAAGCAGTGTGGCGACACTCCTCCCCCTTAGCGTAGAAGCCACCATTGCATAAGAACCAGAGGCTGAGAACTTTGCATATATTCCACCTCTTCCCTTTATGTTTTAATTCTATTGTAAAATGAGAACCAGCAGCTGAGTCCTTTAGCTGCTTTGCACCTATCCCCCTTGTGACAATTCCATTGATCATAGCCAACGTGTTTCATCTCCTGAGAGACTTCTTCAAGGCTTCAACATATGGCATACGGGGTATTCCTCAAGTGATCGCAGTGTTTCAAATTCAATAGGGATAAAGTACTTATGGTGAATTGTGAAGAGAGAATCTGTTTATGAAAAATAAAGTGAACACTGCATCGAAAAATACATACCTAGGACTTGGATACTCTTTCATTATGTGCTACTTTTTTGTGGACTGTGATATGAAATATCAATACTATTGTATAGAGTGCTGAAACCTCTTTGTATTGCGATAAAATGAGCACCTTTGAGTCTGGTAACAATAAACATCTGTTATTCAGTGCCAAGACACCTTCTGAGTAATCGTGCGCTTTACAAATACACCTGTCATGTTATGTAACATTAAACCTCTGTGCTTGGGTGAATCGTTATTTTGGGAAAAATTGCCTCTAAGAAAGAATCCTGAAACAGAGCTGTTCAATTTTCTCTAAAAATGGAGGGTGTCAGAGCTCTGCAACCTCTTCTATTTTGGATAAAGAATTAAACCAACTACTGGGTGGGTTTATTCCAACATATTATAAGAAATGCATTGGCAATGACATTGACATCCATTCTCAAACAAGGCTGTATCATTGAACCAAGAGCAGCCCTGGCAAAAATGCTTGAACCAGTCCCGCTCCCTTCCTCTCCTTGCTCTCTCTGTTCTCATCCATTCATTCTCTCTCTCTCATTTCTCTCTTTTCCCTCTCTAATCACTTGTTCTTTCTCCATCTCTCGCTCCCTCTTTTCGCCTCTGTCTTGAAGCCTCCTGGGCCTGCTGCGTTTAATCTCAGAGATCTGGGGAAGAGACAAGAGACACCAGCAGTGTCCTTGGTCTTTCTAAAGCAGCTCCATTGGCACCAGCCCTCTGGGGAAAAGCAACATGAAATAAAAGGCCAGTCCGGCCCTGTTCACAAATAGTTTTCATACTTATAAGGAAATTAGGGCCAGATGTACGACCTGCAATATAGCGTCTCACAAATGGTGACTCACAATTTGCGTGGCACTATTTGGCATGTACAACAGTGTGTTTAACACTGTTTGCAATTTGCAATGGGGTTGCAAATTGCAAGGCTCATCAATTTGCAAACCCCTTGGGAATGATAGGCCCTCCAAGGGATTGTGACCTACTGAGCTCATCAGACCACCATGTCTGGGACTGCTTTTAAATA